>NW_024802935.1:3829177-3934187 GCF_019175285.1 Sceloporus undulatus | reverse complement strand
GAGGTTATGGAAACTCCTGTGATATTTCAGAGGAATTTTCTGAATAAAATCATTGGGACTTCAACTCAAGTGTTAGAGCACACAGAGGTTCAGACGAAAGAGACAATGGAGAGGTAATGGGGGTGACACCCCCCACCCCCCGACAGTGTGATGGTGATGACTTCTCTGATACTGATGTATCCTCCCTAGCAAGGTCCACTTGGCTCCAACACTGCAATTGTTTTTGACACCAAGGGATTTGGTGTCTTATCATAGAATCATAGAGTTGGAAGAGACTGCAAGAGGAAATCTAAATCAAAGCATCCCTGACAGATGGCCATTCAGCCTCTGTTTAAAGACCTCTAAGGAGGGAGACTCCACTACACTCTAAGGGAGTGTATTCCACTGTCAAACAGTCCTTACTGTCAGGAGGTTCCTCCTAATGTTGAAGTGGAATCTCTTTTCCTGGAGCTTGCATCCATTGCTCTGGGTCCTAGTCTCTGGAGCAGCAGAAAACAAGCTAGCTCCCTCCTCAATATGACATCCCTTCAAGTGTAGTGTAATGGTTTGAGTGTTAGACTACAACTCTGGAGACCAGGCTTTGATTCCCAGCTTGGCCCTGAAACCTACTGGGTGACCTTGGGCAAATCACATACTCTCAGCCTCAGGGGAAGGCAATAGCAAACCTTCTCTGAACAAATCTTGCCAAGAAGATCCCATGATAGAATTACCATGTGAGAAACAACAAGACAACAACATGACCAGTTTTATCAAATCAACTGAATCAACAGTTTTATTGAATCAACTGGATTGTGTTGTTTCATTGTCCATGTTCTGTTGTTGACATTTTAGTTATTTAGTTATTTATGGGGACTGTTGTATTTTTACATAATAAGCTATTTTATTTGTTATGCAAATTGTATTATTTTTCACATCATTTTAGGTCACCTTCAGTCAACTTGAAAAATTTCTGCAAATTGTTTCATTGTCTTCATCTTCATTGTCATCGTCATCCCTAATCAAGTTATGTGGAACACAGCTGCCTTCTCTAAATGCTGTAGGATTGCACCCACATTGCAGAAAACAGTCAGCATAGTCTGGTTATTCTTTTTCTTTCTACTTGTTCCTGCTACAACTGTTTAGTATTCTAGATTTGATGCTCCAGCAAATATTTAAATTCTTTATTATATTCATGTTTTGTTGCTGTTGTTTTTACCCTAGCAATTTTATGGGATTGCTTGTTTTGCATTCTCTTTATAGTTAACTTATTTTGGTCATCCTCCAGAGCACCTCATATTTATTTGTTTTATTTATAATGCTTTACCCCACACAATAGAAAACTCAAAGCAGTTTAGATGAGGTCCTTACTCATCTCCCATCTGTGAACTGATCAGACTGACAACCTTTCAGCTTCTACAAAGTTGAAGTATCAGATGCTCTCAGGGCTGTACATACACATGTCTACCATCTCCTCTTTCAATTCATCTGATAAAATTGGTGATCAGCTCACCAAAGTTCATGCTTCAGACAATCAGGTGATCTCAGACATGCCATGACACTTCTCTTTTCTTAGCTGCATATAAAACTGCCATATACAATCCCCCGAAGCAGAGCCATCAAAGGCTCCTGAAGTTGGTTTATTCCTTTTTGTTCACTGTACATTTTCAGGATTTGATGTAATAGCTTCCGAAAGCAAAACGACTTTGCTAAATTCCTCAGTTCAGGGCTCAGGCACAGAACTCATCTCAGCTGTCACCCACTTTTTCTCCCGAACAATTTCAAGACATTGGGTCAGCTTTTCATGCTGAAACTGAAGAGAGAAAGTCAGAGAGAGAGACAGCTTTCAAGAGCAACTTTCAGAAGCCCGCAGCTAAGACAAGAGAGGGACTCAATCACATCACACACAATGCAGACTGGTGGTGTGGAAAGAAAGTCTGTTGCACAGGAACAGGAGAAAAGAATTTAACACAAGCATGTCCCACTTTAAAGCCAGTGGTTCATCAACCAGAATTCCACTGTAGTTCACAATTACAAATGATCTTTCCAGATCAATCAGCAATCTCACGCCAGCCTCAAGTGTGAGACACTATTGTCCTAAGCTATGAAAGTGAACTAATCAAAAATACCAAAGTGAATCTGGAAAAAAAATATTTCCATAATACAGAATTAACAAGTCTCTCTCCTGTTAATATTCAGTACTGAAGAAACTTTCTGATCATCCAGAGAAAGCATTTTGCTAGGAAACCTTTTCTCTCTTCCCATCTATATAAAATAATCTCCACACCTCATTATTTGTGGATTTCTGTCCATTTCCCTTTCTACTTTCCTCAGTGTAACATAGATCTCTTGGAGTTTGTCTAAAGATGCAGAAAAACTGCATTTCAAAGTGGATTATTTTCAAAGGAAGATTTCTTTGGCATAATATTCCATGGTCACACAGAAATGCCACCATTATGAACTGAGAACCACAATTACAAATGGATCTGCCCAATATCCTATCCAACCAGCCCACAAAGCTAATTTTAGAAATTGCTTCTACTATGCATCATTCACTGGTTGCAGTTTGAAACTTGTCTGTTCCCTCACTTGAACAACATTGTTTTCTCTTCCTTATAAGCCTCTTCTATTGTTTTATATTTATAGAGAATACACAGTGGTTTAAGCTCTGAGCAGAATATAAAAGAGACTTGGAGTAGGAGCCTGCTACAAACAGTGAATGATACATAGTAGCAGCAATTTCTAAAATTGTGGGCCGTTTGGGTAGGATATTAAGCAGGTCCATTTGTAATTGTGGTTAATTCATATTGAATTCAGGGGCATATGTTTGCTGCTTGGCACCAACAGGATTTAAAGATACTTAATTGCATCTGAGAACCATTCAGTGACTTCATTTAACAGAAAACATAGCATCATCTTTATTGCAAGGGGTATTATTATTATTTTATTAGAGCCCATTCGAAGAAAAAGAAGTTGTTGTTTTAAGATCATCTGGAGAGGCCCTCCTTTCTGTTTCACCACCTTCTCAGGTTCATTGGTGGGGAAAAGGGAGGCGTTTTTCTCGGTGGTTGCTCCCATATTTTGGAATTTTCTCCCCAAAGAGGCCAGGATCCTTGCTGTCCTTTTGGTGGCAAGTAAAAACATTTTGGTGCCACCGGGCCTTTACAGAAAGTTGAGATTGGGTACTTTATGCTCTGTGGTGCAGGATTTGAACATTTAAGAGTCTATGCATAGTTTTACTTTTATTTTTTAAATGTATTTTACCTGTTTTAATGTGCACTTTTTAAAGCACTTTTCTCTTTGAAACTACATTTCATTTTTAAATTAGTAATTTAATCCTATTTTAATGCTCATTTTGTATGTTTTTAATTGGATTGTTATTTTAATTTGTGAGCTGCTTTGTATCCCAATTGTGGGGGAAAGCAGTATATAAATAATAACACTACTAATAACTATTATTATTATTACCTTACTTTCTCCCCAGTAATCAGATTCAAGGCAGTTTACATCATATTTATAAACAGCACAGAAATAAACAATATACAAACTTCAATAAAAGTATAATATAAAAGTTTTTTTAAGAGAATTAATTTATTACGTTAAAAATTAAAATTCAATAAATACTATACATACTAGAAAAACAGCACAGGATATCATTAAAAACCAATTCAGTTTCTAAAAAGCCTGATGGCACAAGAATGTGGAAGGAGATCTAGGATGGGGCCACCCATCCTTGTACATCTGCCATAGCACAAGGTTTTCCTCACCTGCATATCTTGCATTTGCCTTGCTTTGTTTAATCTGTAAGCACTGGAAGATAAATATGGTCTTTATTTGCAAGTCTGATTGCTGAGGCAAATATCTCTAAGGAAATCTCATTAAGATAGGGGAAAAAGTTAATGACAGGGAATACACATTCCCATTAAAAAGTAGTTTGATCCACAGTGGGATTTTTTTTTAAAGTAGGTATGCATTAGACTGAAATATACACTACTCTGAGCCTATAGAAATGTTTGTTTATATTTGTAACTTTCTTGATATTCCAGCTTGGAACAGGACATATGAACTATAATACAAACTAAAACAAACAAACAAACAAACAAACAAACAAACAAACTCTAGCAATTCTCAATGGAAATTGCATACAAGTGAC
This sequence comes from Sceloporus undulatus, assembly GCF_019175285.1. NCBI lineage: Eukaryota > Metazoa > Chordata > Lepidosauria > Squamata > Phrynosomatidae > Sceloporus > Sceloporus undulatus. Next base: position 3,930,058 of record NW_024802935.1, on the reverse strand, counting down.
AGTTCCTCTTTGCCCTTATATTATCTTGCACTTAAGTTTAGGAAGTTAGGAGGTTTACATATCCAAACACCTCCTGTCAAAAGATCAAAAATCCCTATGCCGAACTGCTTTCACCAAATTCTGTAATTCGGCCATAATATCTGATGAAAGTATCTGGGGATCATAGCATGATTTCATGCTGAAATAGTCCATTTTCTGAACTTGCAGAATGAACACCCAAACAGTGGCTTGCCACTATAGGCTTGAGTGTAATATTTGAGACTGCCCATGAATTGAGATCAGGGTTATAATAAAAGGCAAGGCCTTATGGGCCCAACCTGCCAACAGGGGGCAGACCTAAGCTATGTAAGCTCTCTTGCCCCCTCATAGGCCTCTTTTGCGCGATTGCATCCTGCCCTCCCACCCTCAGAGCAATATGGAGATGTTTGGTCGCTTTGGAGCCAGGTAGGAATTTTCTCCCCTTTTCCCAGGGTTTTTTTGTTTTTGTTTTTTGCCTACCTCATACTGTTTCTGGGGACGGATAATTGGCTTAGGACAGGATGTTAAATAGGTATCCCCAGGCCTAAATAGGGATGGGGGAACAATCAGTGTGCACCCAGGCACCCCATTGAGGTGAAAGGTCTGGATCGGGGCAGCCTTTACATGTTGGGGCCATGAAGGCTGCTTGTAAAACAGCCTTTGGGGAAGATATGGGGGTTTTGCCCTCTCTTACAAACTTGAGGGAGTTTAGGAGAGCGTGCCTCATATCTCTCTCCCTATGACTGACTGAGGATACAATCTGAGGATTCGGTTGCCCTCAGAGTCTGGTGTTTTCGCCCTATGGGAAGGCTGAAGAGGTAGTCTAGGTAAAGACAACTGGCTTCAGCTGAAACCAAATCAGGATTTCACCCTCAGTTGAAGTCTCAAAAGTTTACAGTTATCAGTTGGGGTTTAAATAGGTTTTAGCTCTAATAAAGGCCCATTTATTTATATCCAATTTACGTATCTGTCCTCTTTATTTCATGGTGGAGGATCGATTTCATTTACCCTTTGTTTCTTGAAAGACGTATCCCTCCCATCCCCAAGAATTACTGATCGGAAGAAGTGCCAAAACTGGTCGTGTTAATAAAAGGTCAACATGCTGAAAATTTAATTTGCTAGTTGGAAGCTAAATTGGAGTAATTCTTGGGAGCTACTCCACAAACAACAACAACAAATTCAACTGTGGAAATAGTTCCTCCAGTAGAAATATGATTTAACCAGCCCTCACTAACTTAAGTCTAACTTCTCCATATTTTGAGAAATTCCAGGGGTCCTATGCATACCTGGGTTTGGAAGCAGGGTTCAAATGAGAGTTAAGGTGTATCATAATGATTAATTTCAGCCCCCCCCCCCCCCCCTACCTCATCAGGGCCCTGGATACCCCCCCCCCCGTGTGTCAAGGACCAGTAACTATCCATAAAAAATTGTACACATTAGCTATACTTGTTTCTTTCCTGGAAATGTACTATGAACAGGCAGCTATTGGCCCACAAATCAGCACCATCACTTTGAGTACCACTGCTTTAGTTTATTTACAAATGTACAGGTTGAATATTGGTGAGGCCAAAATTTAGTAAACCAACAATCATTCAAATCAACACAGCACATTTCCAAAGAGAAACGTTACATACCCTCCAACTATTCTGATCTGGCGAGGATATTTATCCTCAGTCATCCCACTTTTTCAGCTGTTTTAAAAATACCACAGCTTCTCCTTCCATCTCTTCCCTTTCATATCAGAAAACTGTGGTTGGGGTAATCTCATCCCACAGTTGTGAGCTGAAATTCCCTGATATTTAGGCCATCTGTCATCAGCAATACCTGGGCCAAAGCAGGGAAGTATTTATGCTAATACTATTTTCATTAATTGTGTCACAAAGTTGCTTGAAAAGGAAATTGGAAGGTTACATTACCTAGGTCTTCTGGATTTCAGCAAACCCTCTTAGCTGTTTAATTTTGCAACATAACCAGTCTTTTTTTATGGACAGAAACAACATTAAGCCCCACAAATTTAAATGTTTGGCTGGAATACTATTGGGAAATTATGGTTACATAACCTAGAGTGACTGTTCCATATTCACAATCCCTGCATAGCCCCTAACTTAGGAGATACATAGGGAATGCGAAAGTCCTGCAGTCCTCATTTAACATGAAGCAGTCGCTGTGATCAATGGAGATATATTCCCTTCTCACTCAGGAAGTAGCTGGCTGCCATCCCCACACCACCTCCTGATCTCTGGTGTAGGGGAGAATTGTGATAGGTGTCCTGGTTCTGCTTGTCACACTGGAGATCACTCAAGGGAGAAGCGGGGAATGTCCCAATTGAAAGGAGAACAGACCACCACCAACAGTTACCACCCAATAAGTGAGACCTGGGCTGATCAGGACAGGAGTCACTGACCTGCAAACAAATAAATTTTTCTTCAGGCAGATTTTTAATATGTAACCACTCCCTAGGAGGCTTTTTATTGGGATGTGTGCTGTGTTTGTTCATATTTTTTTTAACTTACTGTTTACATAAGATGATTTTAATAATTTTAAAAATTGTATTGGTAATTTTTAAATCAGTTTTATCTGTGCACCGCCTTGTGTCCCACTCCGTGAAAAAGGCAGTATATAAATAAATAGATAAAGCACCATAACTACAGTGCTTCCATATTCCAGGATTCCACTATTGTCTCTATCTCTATCTCTGACAGTTTATAAGATATCAGAATAGTCTCTCTCTCTCTCTCTCTCTCTCTCTCTCTGTGTGTGTGTGTGTGTGTGTGCGCGCGCATCTAATGGGGAATTTTATTACCTTTGTCCCCACATTTATTTCTTTGAGTAATCTTGGTTCCTTTTCTTTATTTCTCTGAAGGGAAGTTATATCTGTATTTGTTTTATGAGCACCACAATAATTTTGAACTGAAAATTGAAATTTTTTTTCCTGCCACCTTTCCAATATGATATATGAAATCAATATTATATAAATGAATCAGTTTTTAGACATTCTGGATTTCCTGGTAGTGGTGAGGCATCTCCTCCCAATCCAAGAGTCATATCCATTGCATTCCTAATGTTTCCTCCCTCAGTTGATCTTACTTCAGAAAGCTAAATATGCATGACCCATAAACAATAAGCAAATGGCAGTACAAAACCTGAAAGGAGATTTTGTAAAGTATTGTGCTTTACATAAATCACATAAATCTATATATTTATTCTTTTTTTCACTAGTGTTATATATATCTCCTTTCTGCCAGAAGCGTCAAGGTCTGAGGCTACAATACAGCATACAATTATTTACATTTGGTCCTCTGTATCCATGGATTTGTTATCCACAGATTCAGCTATTCACAGTTTGAAATTATTTTTTAAAATATTTAAATTCTAAAAAAAAACCCATACCTTGCCATTTCTTATAAGAGACACCATTTTACTACGCCATTATATACAGTATAATGAGTCTTGGGTATCCACTGAGTTTGGTATCCATGTGGGTTCTGTAACCAAACTCTGCAGATACCAAGGGCCCACTGTACTTATTAAAATATTTAAAATATTTAAATATTTTATCCTGTCCTTTTATTATGATGTATCAGGGCAGCAACCAGATTTTTAAAAATATAAACAATTGCAACAATTGCAAATTACAATCAATAAAATTTTAAGCAAGATACAAGCATATTAAGCAATTCAAAGAATTCCTAATTGCTTGGGAGGATACCTCATTGAACACAGGGAGACTTAACTACTAATTAGGCAGAGAAAGGACACTGGTCTAAAGAATGCAGTGTTTAAGATTATTTTTAGATGCTACCTCTTTCATAGATAATGCAACACAACCATCAGGCAGGAGTATTTTGGAGAGGTAAGAAGTCCACTAGCACTGGTGGGAGGACAGTTCCATATCGTATGGAGAGTCTCTCTCTCTATAAATGAGGTTCTCTCTCTCTCTACACAGCAGAGCTTGAAAAAAATGTTGTTTTCTCCCCCTTTTTGTCAGCATGGGGGAGCTCTTGTACAAAAAAATTAATGATAACATTTCCAGTATCTTCCTCTACCCATGGGTGGTGATGAAACAGAGGGTGGAGTTAGCACACCTACCCACTACTTATAGAAGTTACTCATTCTTAGTTTGGGAAAAGATGTCCACCACTAAATCATCATCTAGAAAACATTTGAATAGAAAGTATAAAGTAACCTCTCAAAAATTCAGGGTGACAAAATTTATAAGCTTTGGGAGATAACTGTTTTGTCTATAGCATCCAGCTGGCGTTTGGAAAAGTGATAATGGTCATGCCAGCTGGGGAATTCTGGAAATTGTAGTCCAAAGAAGAGCATGTCCAAACTTTCATTCTTGGAATTTATATAATCCATTTCAAACTATCAAAGCATTTTACACAAGTACTCTTCGTTTATCCTCTAAATAACAGGAACTTTAAAGTGGTCGGCAATTATGGGTAAGTTGAAATTCTCAAGAGGAAAGAAGAACTTTCCTCTTAAGATTCTCCACTTTTATTTCCACTCAGCCACAGCTTGGAAAAGTTACTGTTTCTTATCATAGCTCCTAGACTCCCTCAGCCAAGATGGCCAGAATCAAAGGGGAAACACTGAGGAAATTCCCATGAACCAATAGCGCAAGTGGTAAAGAAACACGATTATTGTAATTAGAAACTTTTTAGAGCAGGCAGTTTCTCTTAGGAAAGAGGAGCAGCTTGGTGGCATTTACACTTTTTTTGGCTCATATGAAGCAAAGAAGCCATAAACATGGATTTGCTAGAATAAGCAACCTTGCCATTTGAAAGCAATTTGTAATTGAGTGTCTCTTAGGCTGGCCAGTTTTGAAGCAATTCCTCCAGGATTTTGTCTGCTGAGGTACTGAAACCTTGCACTATATTTTTGTAGAATAGTCAAAGGATACAGGGGAGATATACCCTCTTGTGAAAGTGAAAACAAGTCAGTGATATACACTCAGTGAGTACCAAATAACACCCCTCAGTTAAGCTCTGTCACAACTGTGTGTGACACATTTCAGCCCCTTACCATTTAAAGTGTCAGAAAAGGCTAATCAGTGCTCTCAGAGGAAGCAATTAAATAGGCTGGAAAATGTATTCCCAAATAATCTTGCCTTTTCAAGTTGAGAGGAAAAGAAAGCAAGCTCTTAATGACTTTCTTACTGAAATAATACATTTACTAATTGACAGGATTGCAGCTACAGTGTCTCTTCCTCCAACCAAAAGAAGGAGAGATGCACTGGCTACAGTCGTATCAATTAAGAAATATGTTTATCGCAGTAGACGTAATTGCTTCTGCTATTGCTAAAACTGAGTCAAAAGTGAGATGCAGTGGCCAAAAAGCCAGTGCAATTCTAGGCTGCATCAAAAGGAGTATACCATCCTCCAGACTGAGGGAAATAATAGTACTGCTCTATTGAGTGAGAACTTACCTGCATTTCTGTCTTCACTTCTGAGTATCATAGTTCAATTATTGGCAAGCTACCACATGTTTAGACCAACATGATGAAAGGTCTAGAAAACACAACAAATGGCTTCAGGAGGTGGGTATGTTTTGGCTTGGAGAAAAGAAGATGGATAAGTGATATGATAGGCATTTTTAAAAGTCTGAAGGAAAGCTTGTTTTCTGCTGCTGGGACATGAACAAGTGGATACAACCAATGAGATTTCATCTAATCATTGTGAGGAATTTCACGATGGAAAGAACTTTTCAGCCGTGGAATAGACTGCCAGATGTTGGACTCTCCTTTAAATAGAGCTTAAATGACCATTTCACGAGAGCGTACCATGGCTATCCACAACTAAAGCTGTGTATTTATGCATGGGAGGGGATTGGACTAGATTGCCTTCACAATTCCTTTGACCTCTATGAATCTATAATTGAAAGTATTGTCTCATTGCTCTAGGCATGATGAATCAGAATTTAACACTACCAATGTTTGAATGTCTGCTTTAGATTCAACAGAGGAAGTGTGACCCTGTTGGTACTTTTGGACCTCTTAGCGGCTTTCGAGGTGCAAGCAGGATTCAGAAAAGGAAGGGCCACAAGGGACCACATTGCAATCATACAATGGCTATGGATTACACCAAAGAATTCCAAAAAATACTCAGCATATGTTTTATAGACTACAGCAAAGCATTTGATTGTGTAGATCACAAAAAGCTATGGAATGCACTCAAAGACATGGACATGGCACTACGTCTGATAGTTCTGATGCGAAATATGTACCAAGGAAAAGAGGCCACCATCAGAACAGAATTCAGGGAAACAGAGTGGTTCCTAATAGGCAAAAGGGGTCAGACAAGGCTTCATCCTATCATCTTACTTGTTTAACTTATATGCTGAAAACATCATAAGAAAAGCAGAATTGGAATCAGAAAAAGGAGAAAGTAAGATAGGAGGAAGCAACAGTCTGAGATATGTAGATGATATCATAATATTAGCAGAAGACATTCAGGAATTAGAAGGTCAAAGATGAAAGTGCAAAGGCAGGTCTGATGCTGAACATAAAGAAAACAAATATAATGACCACAGAAGAAATACACAAATCCAATCTAGACAACAAGGAAATTGAAATAGTTAAGTAATTCCCATATCTAGGATCAAACGTTGACCAGAATGGAGACTGCAGTCAATAAATAAGAAAATGACTAGGAATGGGAAGGACAGCTATGAAAGAACTGGAAAAGATACTGAACAGCAAAGACATACAACTGAGTACTAAAGTCAGAATCATTCAGGCCATTGTATTCCCAATTACCATGCACAAATGTGACATCTGGATAGTGAAGGAAGCAGACAGAAAGAAAATCAACTCATTTGAAATGTAGTGCTGGAGAAGTGTACTTAGGATGCCATGGACAGCCAAGAAGACAGACAAATGGGTTCTTGAACAGGTCAGATCAGGGCTCTCCTTGGAAGCAAAGATGATTAAGTTGATACTATCATATTTTGGCAACATAAAGCACAGATCACTGGAAAAAACAATAATTCTAGGAAAGGTAGAGGTTAGAAGAAAGAGAGTAAGACCACAAACAAGATGGATAGATTCAATTAGGGGGGTTATGCGCAAGGGCTTGCAGGATCTAGGCAGGTCAGTGGAGGATAGGGATTCTTGGGACATACAGTAGTGAAATAAAACATGTATGTGAGAGTCAGAGTGACTCAGCAGAAGCCAATTGAGAACCACACAGGTGTGAATGGTAATACAATTAACAGGTCCAGAGTGCCAAGGACAAGAATTGCAAAGTGGATAATTGAACACACCTGACAATTGTTAAGTGGTCAAGGCTGAGATGATGAAATCATTAATTGTGGGATGAACAAGGAGAACCAATGGGAATGATGTACACGCCTACTGGGTGGAAACAGACCACAGTAGGTGGTACCATGATTTGGCTATAATAATGACTATGGATCCCAGTGCATTTTGTGGGTAGTAGTGGGTTGTAGTAGTGGTTGTAGAGTGGATTGGAGAGTGAGGAGTTGAGTATTGTTTGGAACTGTATATAGTAGAAAAAAGTAGATCTTTTATATAAGACTACTGAGTTGTCTGATGTCTTGGGTGAAGCTACAAGGACCAGCAGGACCCTGGTGAAGAAGGGTGAAGACTTCTGTGGAGGCAAGAGTGAGAAGGCTTGGAGAGTTTGTCGGGGTCTTCAGCCTGTTCTCTGCAACTCTTGCAAAGATACAACAACTGGCCAAAACTGGTCAGCGTGGTGCACAACCAGGTGGTGAGTTCCAGGCCAGGTGAAGAGCCACAACTCCCATCATCCCTGACACATGTCTCATCCATGGGATCGCCATGAGTCAGAACTGATTCAAGGGTAGATAACAACAACAACAACAATGTACATTTATCACAAGCATTTGTGGTTATCATTCCTCTTTCTGAGATGTAGTGACTGAGGAAGTGGCTTGATATCCACAAAAGTTCATGCTAAAATATAGATCAGTCTTTAAGAGACTGTAGATTCCATTCCCATTCCCCTCTCTTTTCCTCCATCCTCTTGTATGTATGTGTGTACCTTCAAGTTGCCTGTTGACTTAAGGCAACCCAGTGAACTTCATAGAGTTTTCTTAGGCAAGGAATCCTCAGAGATGATCTTGAAATATAACCTATATCATCTGGTATTTGTTGGTGGTCTCTCATCCAAATACTAGCCAGGGTTGACCCTGCTTAACTTCCATGATCAGGTGGGATCTGGTGCCTTTAGTATATTTGGGACCTGAAGTTAAAATTTTCCTATTCACCATCTTTTCTTCCTTTCAGAATTGTAAGTACAGAGAAGATTTAATAAGTTTGGGAGGAATTATCCAAGGCTCATATTGTAGGCCTCTCATATGACTGGACTGACTACATTAAATCCAGATTCAATTCATTTTACCCAGTACCCATTAGGCACATTAGCTGGCCTGGATTCTAATATTTCACTAAAGAAAAAAAAGGACAATATGACCATAATCTGAATTATTCACACCTACAGAGACAGAAGAAAGAGAGCAGCAGATTCAGAGTCCAGGAGGGAATTGTTCATATACCCAAACGGTATGTTGATAGTCACAGGCAACTGGCATGCAAAAGTAGGAAACAGAGCGGAACTAAATGTTGTTGGAGAATTTGGCCTAGGACCAAGGAAAAAGCAAGAGAACATCTCATTGAATTGTGTCGTTAGCCCAACAGTTTGTTTTCACTTACATTATTCAGGCAATCAAAGAAATAACTGTATACAGTGGGTCCTTGAGCCCTGTCTGCATGGGCCAAATAAAACCCATCAAAACCAATGATGTAGTTAAATCGTATCCCCTAAATAAAATGGTAAAATCAATGCTTGCTTTCTGGAATTTTTAAAACATATATATTCAAGCTTTGAATGGTGGAATCCATGGATTTAAAATCCATAGATATAGAGGGTCAGCTGTACATGGACATCTCCTGATGGCCAATATAGAAATCAAATAGACTACACAACTGGAAGCAGAATTTGGAGAAGCTCCATTCTCTGCAAAAGCAAGACCAGGAGCAGTTGTGCCACTGACCATGAACTGCTAATATAAAAAACAGAGTAAGGCTAAAGAACACTAAAGCAATCATCATACCAAAATAAAACCTAAAGAACATCCTTATAGAATTTAAAGATAATGTTAAAAATAGATTAATTATTAAGTCTAATTGACTGGAAGCCAGAAGAATGCTGTACTGAGGTCAGAGACGTTGTGAAAGAAGAATGAAAAAAGATACTATTTGCAGCCAAAGAGAAAGAAAAGCCTCATTGGATGACAGACAAAACTCTTCAAACAGTTAAGGGTAAACAAGAAGCAAAAGTGAAAGGTGACAGAAATAGTATCAGAATCCTGAATGCAACTGTTCATGAACATCTGTACAGGGACAAAGAGAACTACTATAATAGTCAATGCAGAGAAACAGAAGACAGCAAAGAGGTATAACAAGTAAGATCTGTAAGATCTGAGAAATCAAAGGAAAATTTAAACCAACAGTGGGAATGCTATATGGCCAGCAGGAGAACACACTACATAATCAAGAATGAAAGAAGACGATAGAAACAATACACTGAAGAAATATGTAAAAGAGATGAAAGGATGACAGATTTATTCAAGGAAGAAATGTTTGAAGATGAACTTACAATTTTAGAAAGCGAAGGAGAAACTGCACTCAGAACATTTGACAGAAATAAATCACCAGGAACAAATGATATATCAATAGAACTGTGATGATCATTTATGATCAAAGTCTCTCTCTCTTTGCTTGGCCTGATCATTACTACAATCAGTGGTATCTCCTTTCTTAGGGAGTGGAATGCATATTGAGCATTTCCACTCTATGGGTCATTGCTTTGCTTTCCATATTTGCTGGCAGGTTGCAGATAGAATTTGAGTGGATTCCAAAAAAATCAGAGAAAAAGAGACTTTGATCATAAATGAAGTAAGAAAGGCCAGATATCCATGCTGGGTTCAGAAAGAGAAGAGATATTAGAATCATATGACAAACATACCCTGAATAATGGAGTGTATCAAAGAATTTCAGAAGAAAAACAGCCTGTTATTTATAGATTCTAACAAAGCTTTTGCTTGTGTACCTCATGAAAGACTATGGATAACTCTTAAAGAAAAGGATGCACCAATCAGTGCAGGCATGCTGGCCACATGACCCACCAGAGCAGTCCTCAGACAACGCTGACTGTTCGGCTTAGAAACGGAGATGTGCACTACCCCCTACAGTCAGTTACTACTAGACATTCATGTCAAGGGACTACCTTTACCTTTTATGTAGCTTAAAATCAGCATAAGAGGCCACTGTCAAATCAGAAAACAGAGAAACTGACAGTTTGCCATTGGTAAGGGGGTCAGGAAATTATGCATTTTATCATCCTAATTTATACACTAAACAGCAGAAAGCTGATTAGAGTTGGGGCCCAAGCAGATGGAAAGAAAAAAGCAGCTCAATTCTGGGTTTTCCCAAACCAGTTTGAATCCCTATTGTCCTCAGTGTCTGCTCCCAAGGTGGCCTGAACACCCATGGGCAATCTGCTCTTCACCTCATCAAGGTGGTCTCAATTATTATTTTTTTGGCCTCCCGCACAATACATGTGCACCACTGCATGAACACTGCCAATTACCTCCCTTGTCCTACCCAGCTACTATCCCACTGGGTACTCCACATAATCGATAGTGTGCCCAACCAGAACATGTGCAATGCACCACCAATACAGTACATCGGTGTGCTCAGTAACACATTGGAAAAGCACAATCATGGACCCCCCCCCATACATGCCCCCTTTCCCCTCTTCTCCCCATGCCCCCCTGTTGGACTGTATATACAGAGTTCAACAACAAAAAAGTCACTATTTTCTATTCTGGCTATTATTATTATTCATTTCATTTCATGATTATTACTGAAAATAATTTAGTAGTAGAGAGGAAGGGGTGTTAGGAATGATCTTCATTGGTGTCAAATATACTAGGTATGCCACTGACCATATATACTGGAATATAACTCCTAGAAGACCCATCCAGTTATGATGGCTATGGGTTTCTGGAATGTGCAGCCCAACATTTGTCTGGACAGCACTAGGCTGGAATGTGGAATTCTTGAGGCTTGATTTTTACAATCTGGTTGGCATGTAACACATGACTCATTCTGAACAGAAACAAGGATTTTGACCCTGCGTATTTTAGACTGTTTCAATTAGAAAGGTACTGGCCCCATTTTCAGATAAAACTAATGACTGTAAATCATGCCAAATCACCATTAATAATTACTTCATTTAATAGGTCCCAATCTTTTCCCTGGGAAAATCTCAGGTGAAGGTTTATCTCTCCCATTACAGGCCACAGTTCAAAGGCCCTGCTGGCAAATGTCCAGTACTGTTCGAACACACAATATTCCCCTCCTTCCAGTGTGAAAACATTTCTTATTGATTGCCTGAGGGCTTTACAGATTTTTGTGTTTGTTTTGTTGTTGTTGTTGTTGTTGTTGTTGTTGCTTTAAAAAAAACCTCCAGTTTACTCTGAAGGTTTGGGGAAGGACAGGGTTTGACTCCTCAATTGAGGTTGCAGTGGAGTCAGGGATGGAGGGTGGGGTAGAGTGGGGCCAGATTGGTGGGTCATCACCTAGATCAGTTGGTCACCTAGGTGACCTGATCATTCCCACCCTGAGATCATAGAATCATAGAGTTGGAAGAGACCCCGGTCCAAGCCCTGCCATGCAGGAACACACAATCAAAACTCTCCTGAGAGATGGCCACCCAGCCTCTATTTAAAAACCTCCAAAGTGTGATACCCCATCCTTCTCCAAAGACAATGTGCACCAATGTCAAACAAATGTTACTGAAGGGTAGCTCCCTTGTTTGTATCAGCATCCAGAAAAGGCAGTGTTGCTTGTTTTGTTTTTTGGATTAGGTGTTTATATGTGAACTTCACATATTTACCATCACACACATCCACAGGCTGGCATTTCACCTCCCCTTCTCTACTGGTTTCATTTTATAGAATCTCAGCTGGGCGAAACAAAGGGAAAACAAAACCTATTTGAATACGTGAATAGGCAAATATGTGCATATGATGCAAGAATCCAAAACCAACAAAGAAACCTACAACTGCTGTGGTCAAAGTAGAAACATCCCCTTGCACCAGTGTGACTAAGTAATGGGGGTCCCATGTATCTTTCCAAACTGATTTCATTTTTCATTAAAACCAGTCTAACCAGAGCTGGAATACATTCTGCCTTCTGTATCTGTGAACTTGAGGGAAGTCTCCAGATGCCTCCTTCCTTCCCAGGGCCCCAGGCAAGTTGGCCAGCAGTGGCGGCGGCAGCAGCTGCAGGTGGTGAGAGCCTCTTCCTCCTTTTCTCCTCCACTGATCTCGAGTGGCAAAGCCAACTTTTAGGGGAGGGGGCTTGGAGGCAATGTTCTCAATGCCCTCAATGGTGACACAACCACATGGACTTGAGCATCCACAGATTTTGATATCCGCCTGGGGATCTGGAATGGATCCCCACAGATACCAAGAGCCCACTGTACTGCACAGTGGAGCTGGGATACAGCATCATGTAGATTCAGCTCTGGTATTCGTTTCAATAAATGTCTTGTGCTACTCAATAAATTTTTTAAAATAGGTTGCTGAAACACAGAGCAGTTCAAAAGCCTCTTACGATACAATATGCAGTATATACCAGTGTTAAAGAGGTGGGAGAAAAATAATTCTGAAACAGATGTCTGGTGGGAAGTGACATAAGATTGACTGCAAACATTGCGGAAAGCTAGCTACATTTTGGACTTTATTTTAAGCTAACAAAAAAAAGTGTGTGGGGGGGGGGAGAACCCAGCCTCTATATTAGCTTTTATCAATCTCCATTCTCAGCTGTCAGTATTGATGATTAAACACTGTCTCTATTAGATCATATCAACAAGAAATGTTTTAAAGGGCAAAAAGTACACTTGGTGAATCTGAGTTTGAAAAGGGCTTTGCAGTATTGAGTTCTTCTTTACCAAGTTACTGGCAAACAGACAGAAGACTCTCCTAAAACTGGAATGATCCTTTTTGCTTTGATTGTTGAAGTATATAGTTGATAATCTTTCTTTTAAAACAGCCTGTGCTATAAAATTCAGTCATAAACTGATAAACCTAAAAAAAAACCACAAAGAGCTAGTTATTCCAAAACAAGACTGATTCCAGCTGGTGACCCAAATCAGGGTCAAGAACTCACATTTAAAAATCACATGACTTTCAAAATAACAAATCTTTTTTGCTTGAAAACTCATTGCATGTGTTTTCTCTTTATTAATTCTTTGGACTTTGGGGAAATGGATGCCTGTAATTGTAGCAAAGAAAGAGAAATGAGTGAAAAGCTGCCCTTCACTTTAAAATAATAGCAAAATAAGGCTGCAGTCTTATACCCTATTGAACTTAGTGGGACTTGCTTTTGCATAGGATTGCACTGTAAGGAATTTATGATCCTCAGTAATGGACTTTTCTCATGATACCTATATTACTATGTTTGTATTGATTTCCAGTTATTAAAAAATACAACTCCAATTTAAAGTAATAACAAACATTAACAGAACAAAAATGTAAGTACTGTTCTAGTATTTTAAATCAGTAACACAGTTCGGATGTTAGGAATCTGTGTGGATTAAACACATGAGGAGGAAGAGTACATTGCTCCTTGCCTTCTCTATCACTGTTTTCATCAAAGATGACTGTCCAAAGAGGAAAGTCTTATCTACTCTAGGACATTCTCCATGTGATTCCTACAGCTAAAAATGAGTATTTAATATTGAATTAACAATCACAATATTACAGAATACTAAAGGCTTTCCCATTGAGATAGCCACTCTTCTGGTGTGAAGAGTGATGGAGAGGAGAGGACTCTGCTGTTGATTAACTCCTGAATAGTACTAATATTCATAAATGGGGCTAATATTAGCATATCAAACATACACAGCTGTGCTGCATCTTGCCATATAGGATCTTTGGTTCATCTCACCCAGTATTAGCTATTTTGATGAGCAGCAGCTGTATAAGCTTACATGCAGTCAATTGCAGGACAGTTGTGTGCTTTAAAACAGTGATGGCCAGAATCAAACTGGGAAGCTTCTGCATGAAAAACAGCAACATATGATTCATCACTGAGGTATTAATTTAGGGCAGTGATGCCCAGACTTTGGTCTTCCAGATGTTTTGGACTTCAGCTCCCCAGAATTCCTGACAGATGGGCAAGCTGGCTGGGGCTTCTGGGAGTTGAAGTCCAAAATACCTGGAAGGCCAAAGTTTAGGCACCACTGACTTAGGGGATGTACAGACCGGCATAAAAGGCTGGCATGGAGGTGGAGTGGGGACATGATATCCATACAATGCATGCCCTGACTCCACCCCCATGTCGGCGTGACACCCATCACGTGGCGGATAGCATCATGGTGCTCCTCTGGCTCTGCATTCAGATGACGCAGCACCAAAGGAGCACCAAAAAGCCATGGCACTGGCAGTTAATACACCCTTTCCATGGCACAAAAAAGAGTTGCTTTTTCAGCTCCTTTTTGTGTCATGGAAAGGCCAGATTGGGGTCATGACATGCAGTTGCCATGGCCCCAGTCTGGCAAAGAAAGAGGTGGCTGTAGGCCACCCGTTTTTCACTTAAAAATTTAGTTCTTAGTCTCATTGCACAATTTTACATTTTGAAAAATAATTGTAATTACACATGAAAATAATCCAGAATTAGTCTGATGCCCAAATCCAGTTGTTGAAGTAGACCCACTGAATCAATGTAGAAACTTGGTCAGTTCTTATGTAAATCCCATTGAACCCTGTCTCCTTCCAAATATAATATTTGAATAATAGAATATTTGAAGAGGGTTCAGTTATTTAGAGAGAAATGATTTATAGATCCAATAATAAATGCTATTATTTATCAGGAGTTCTTCTTTCCCAAATATTTATAGTACTTAATCTGTACACTGCTGCTGCTGTTGCTCCTGCTGCTATTACTACAGATTCTACCTTTTTCCCATTCAGGACTCAAAATGGCATACAACAGATTTTTTTTTAAATTCATAGTTAAAAATTCACAAAATACAAAAGTTAAAAAGATATTAAATGATCAAAAAATTAAAATCAATTAAAACATAAAATATTAAATATTAAATATGCATGCACATGTACACAGTAGCACAACAAACAAAAAAATCCAGCACATTGTTTAGGTGGGACAGGCCTTATACAGTCAATCATAAAACATGTGTCAAAACAGAAAAAGCTTTACATGTCTGCTAAAAGAATGTAAGGAAGGTCCCACTCTAACATCTCTGGGAGGGGTGATCCAAAACCTAAGGTTAGCCACTGAGAAGGCCTTTCTGTGTTCCTGCCAGGTGTACCTGTGAGGGTGGTGGAAAAGAGTGAAGGGCCTCCCTAACAGATCTCAAAGCATAGGCAATCCAAAGGAAAGTATATAGTCCTTCAAATAACCTGGACCTCAGCTGTATAGGGCTTTATAGGTCAAAAACAGCAAAACCCACTAGCCCTGGTTCAAGTTTCACTTATTGCCAGATCTACAAATCACTTCTGTCCAAATAAAAACTATTCAAGAATTCTGTTTTCCATCATGTGGAGGGAGCCAGGGTATGTACTTCAGCCTAGTCCCCTACTACCAACTTCTCCAGACTGATGGCAAAAGTCTGCAAAAGAGTTGCATGTATGTATTCAGTGATCCTGGTTTCTGCCACTCTGGACAAATAAAGTAGCTTGACACCACTTTAAGTGCCATGACTCAATGCTATTGAATTCTGGGATTTGTAGTTTTATGAAATATTTAGCCTTTCATGTCAGAGAGCTCTGATGCCCAAATAAACCACATCTTATAACTCAGGGATGGGCAGTCATGTGGATAAATGCTTTTTCACAGTTTTAACACTCTTAGTGGTAGCCAAAGAACATTTTTATATCCATGAAGACATTAAAATTTTTAGCAGTGGGCATTGTACATATAAATTGGCTTTCCAAGAGAAAAACTGCAAATGTATACATTTGTGAACACTTTTGACCACTTGAACAATACTCTGTATATCACTTAGTAAATATCCTCTAAAGTAAAATAATAAAGCATCTTTAGCCTTCCATTTCCTTGCACTGGGAGAACAAGCAACAATTCATTATCTTAGTAGTACTTTGGCATGCCAAACAGCCATTTTGCATTCCTTGAAATGCACTATGAATGTTAACCGAGAGAGGGACGGAGGGACAGAGGGAGAAAGAAAGGATGAGGCTCTGTTAGTAATGACACATCCATTCCTCTAATGCATCTGAGGAGGAAGACTCAAGTGTATGCAGGCTAATGCTGTCAAGCCCACATCCCCATTCACCTAATTTCAAAGGTGCTGCAATATCTCTTTGCATACTGATCTAGATTAAAATGGCTATAGAGATTATCACATGGGAGGCAAACATCCTTCTCCCATCATTAAATTGTTTTATTCGTGTAATCAGGGGAAAGATTATCACACCCTTGCACATTTTTCTCATTTTTAATCCTATCAGCAAATAGTAATGGACGTGTCAATGGTTCCCCATGACATTCTTGTAAACAAGCTTGTAAAATGTGGGCTAGACAAGGTAACTGTTACATGGATTTGTAATTGGTTGACCGGACAAACCCAAAGGGTGCTCAACAATGGCTCCTTTTCATCTTGGAGAGAAGTCACCAGTGGGGTCCCACAGAGCTCTGTCCTGGGGCTAGTACTGTTCAACATCTTTATCAATCACTTGGATGACAGAATTGGGGGCATACTTATCAAATTTGCAGATGACACCAAATTAGGAGGAATAGCTAATACTCGAGAGGACAGAATCAAAATTCAAAATGACCTGAATAGACTAGAAAGCTGGGCCACAGCTAAGAAAATGAACTTCAACAGGGAGAAATGTAAGGTACTGCACTTAGGGCAGAAAAATGAAATGCACAGATAGAGGATGGGGGTCACCTGGCTGAATGAAACTACATGTGAAAGGGATCTAGGAGTCCAAGTAGACCACAAGTTGAACATGAGTCAACAGTGCGATATGGCAGCTAACAAGGCCAATGAGATTTTAGGCTGCATCAATTTCTATTACTTCTATAGAAGTTTATCACAACGGGGATAAAATGTTCCCCGATGCGTTACAGTGTGCACTCATGGAGCATGATAGGAACCCAATGGGGCCCAGAACGCTAGTTTACTGCACGGCGGAATGCCGCCGCTGCCGCCGAGCGTTCCCATCATGTTCCCACTGAGTTCCACAGAATGCCATTTCTGGGGAAGGTTTCAAAGCGTCCCCAGAAATGGCGTCTCCTGGGAACGCTTGGCGGCGGTGGCGGCTGCGGCATTCCGCTGTGCAGTAAACTAGCGTTCTGGGCCCCATTGGGTTCCCATCATGCTCCGTGCGTGCCCCCGCGCATGCACCTTGTAATGCATTGGGGAACGTTTTATCCCCGGTGCAATAAACTTCATAGTGTCTAGATCAAGGGAAGTAATAGTTTCACTATATTTTGCTCTGGTCAGGCCCCACCTGGAATATTGTGTCTAGTTCTGGGCGCCACAATTCAAAAAGGACATTGAGAAACTGGAGTGTGTCCAAAGGAGGGTGACTAAAATGGTGAAAGGTCTGGAAACCATGCCTTATGAGGAACGCCTTAGGGAGCTGGATATGTTTAGCCTAGAGAAAAGAAGGTTAAGAGGTGATATGATAGCCCTGTTTAAATATTTGAAGGGATGTCATATTGAGGAGGGAGCAAGTTTGTTTTCTGCTGCTCCAGAGACAAGGACCTGGAGCAAGGTCTTACTGAAATCAAGATATACTATATCCACAGCATTCCCTTCATCTACCAAGCTGGTAATTTTATCAAAAAAAGATATCAGATTTGTCTAGCATGAATTGTTTCTCTGAATGTTGGCTTTTTGTGATTATAGAATTGCCATCTACATGTTCAGACTCTCTGTTTAATGACCTGCTCTAGAATCTTTCCTGGTATTGATGTCAGACCAACTGGACGATAATTGTTGGGAACCTCTTTTTATCCCTTTTTGAAAATGAGGACAATGTTTGCCCTCCTCCAGTCTGCTAGGACTTCTCCTGCTCTCCAAGAGTTCTCAAAGATTATTTCCAATGGCTCCGATATTACATTTGCCAGTTCTTTTAATACCCTTGGATGTAGTTCATCTCGTCCTGGAGACTTAGAACTTTATTGCACGGACCCTAAAACAGGCCCGTCGCGTTCCATAAAGGGGGCATGACGAGAACTGGGTGGGACGAAGAACACATCTTACTGCACAAGGGAAAGCCACCACTGCCACCGGGCATTCCCATCGCTTTCTACATCCGTCTCAGAGGGGGCAATTTTTGAGAACGCATTCCCCTGTGCGGTAAGCTGCATTCCTCGTCCCATCTGGTTCTTGTCACGCACCCTTTTTGGAATGTGAAGGCCCATGCGATAAAGTTCTTATATTCATTTAGATTAACCAGGTATTCCTGTACTATCTCTTCACTTATTCTGTGCTGAAATTCCTCTATTTTGTCCTCTGCTCCATTATCCTCAGGTTGAGCACCCTTTGCCTTTTCTGAGAAGACCGAAGTAATGAAGGAGTTGAATGATTATGCCTTTTCTCTGTGCCATCTTCTCCACACACAGGTCCTACCATTTCCTTCTTCCTTTTGCTGCAGACATACCCATAAAGGTCCTTTTTATTGTTCTTAACCTCTCCAGCAAGCCTGAGTTCATTCTGTGATTTAGCTTTTCTGACTTTACCCCTACATGTGTTAGCTATTGGTTTGAATTCCTCTTTGGTGATTTCCTCATTTTTCCATTTCTTATACATGTTCCATTTAAAACTTAGCTCTGTTGAAAGTTCCATTGGCGCGTTACAGACTGCTGAGAAGCAGCGGTCTGGCTCTGCCTCCGCTTGCAGCGTCCGGGAACCACAGCCTTTAAACGGCACGGCTCCCGGACGCTGCAGAGAAGGAGCACGGAAATCACGCTCCTTCTCAGGCCCCGGAAGAGGCGCCATGAGTGCCAAAGGGTGCACTCGCGGTGTCATTTCTGGTGCGCCACGTGCGGACGCAGAGCATCCACTACGTCAAAATGGCGGTACCCCTATGAACAGGGCGCTGCCATTTTGTACGGACTGAGTGTGTGATAGGGTAAGGGGCATATAGAAGAGACACCCCTTTTTCAAACTGGGACGTCCTCAGGATGTCCCTAATGGCGGTTTGTAACCCGCCATAGTCATCCATCCTGGTTTCTTGAGACAACTCCCCTTTTTTTCCCTTATTAGCACTATTTTAATTTATGCCTTCAGTATCCCTTTTGAAAAGCTCCCATCCATCTTGAACTCCCTTCTCATTTAGTATTCCTGACCATGGGATCACCCCCAGAATTTCCCTGAGTTTACTAAAATCAGCTCTCCTAAAGTCTAGAATGCGTGTCTAACTATGCCTGGCTTCTCCTTTCCACTTTATAACAAACTCCAGGAGAACATGATCACTGCCACCTAAGCATCCCATCACTTGCACCCCATTCATCAGGTCATCCCTGTTGGTTAGGATCAGATCTAAAATAGCTGATCCCCTTGTTGCCTCTTCCACCTTTTGGACAATGAAATTGTCTTCGAGGCAAGTGAGGAATTTGATAGACCTTGAGGATTTTGCTGAGTTTGAATTCCAGCTAATATCAGGATGTTTAGTAATTTAATTTATTATTTTGCATTCTTCTTACTTTGTACACTGCCTTGAGAAACTCAGAACCACCCACTGCAGAAGGGGACAGATGAAATTCACACATAAGGTTTATGGATATAAAGAAATCCTTCACCCAACTATTTGCACACAGGTTGAGATTTCCTGCTATGCTGTACAATGTGTGAAGTGAAACTATGTGAACAGATCAGATTCTCAAAATATGCTACCATTATTAGCTGTCATAGATAGATCAACATGTTTATAGCAACAGCGGACATACAACATTGTTGCCGTCTGTTATATGCAATATGTAGTGTAAATAATTCAGTTCCTAATCTCTTCTGAGTCAGAGCCCCAGCAGAAGCTCTGATAGTCAAGTGTGTTAAAAACATGTGTCTGGAAGGGTCATCTCTGTGTGCAGGTGAAGGAAAAAGGCAGCATAGCAATCAGGAAACAGGGAAAGTGCAAAGGCATAAATTGAACTTTTCCAGAGCTGAAGGGTAAAAAAGATCAGACACACTTTATGTCAGAGCTGCCACAACATTATGAGACACTGAAAATGATGCCAAGAGACTATAACAGTGTCAGTTTCCAAAAGCATACAATTATGCCCCCAAGACACGGCATCAGCTTCAACTCACAAAATGTTTTTGTATGCTGACAGAGGACACCTTTGAAGTATTAGGACGATCTGTACTGCAAATGCTAGATAACAGAAGGAGTTAATTTTTAAAATGCTTTGTCCTGCACTATTAAAGGGACAGAAAATTTTAGGATGCATACCTACACACATTTACCTGAGAACAGGATCCACTGAAAGCAATGGGACTGCTGAGTACACATGGTTTAGAATGAACTGTATGGAAAGCTTCTGTCTGTCTGTCTGTCTTTGGAAAAAAGTCTAACATTAAAGATGAATTGATTGCTATGCTGTATGCCTCCACAGGATATTATCTCACCATGAAGATGACTGTCACATCATGAATTGGAGGTGGCTCTGGATTCTCAAAAATTATGGCAGAAGATCATAAAGGCTGACAAGTTTCTTTGAGCTGGTCAGTCTTTGAGTATAGCCTCATAAGTGGATTGTGGTTGAAGGTTGGCCTACCTAAGTAAAGAGAAGCTCACCACTCGAGGTGACCTACTGACCATAACAACTGTGCATGGAACAGTTGAGATTCCCATTGGTGTGGACTACCCATATCAGCGAGGATATTTTGTATTCGTGGGCATAAGTTTTTCATCTGTTGAAGCAAAATAACAATAATAGTGAAGAGAGTACAGAAAAGCAGATTAAAAGCAGAAAGTCCCATACCAGTGAGGATATTTTGACTGATTCCATTTCCAACACATAGCACTGATTCTTTCTGTTCAAGGTCTATCTGAATACTTTTATATAGCAGAATACTGTAGACTCAGTTCTTTTAATACTTATTGTTTCTGTGTTTTGGAGAGTGTTTCAAATGTCATTATTTCTGCTGAAGAGTATGTATGATTCTGATATGAAAACTAATGTACTGTTATGTGGTTATATGGGATGTAAGTAACTTACTGTTGCCTTGTCTTTTTAATACCTATAATATATCTGTATTTGTGTTTGGTTGTAATCCCTGAAGCAGGCCTTTTCCCAGACAGGCTGAAACATGTTGGGTTCTTTTAAAAGGAATAAACAGTTGACCATCTTAGAGAGAGAGAAAAACCACACCCAACTAACCCTCTTTATTGTTTTTTGCAGCAAAGCAACAAGACAGGAGCTTCTGGCACCTTAAAGATTAACACGTCTTCTTTGGCATAAACTTTTGCATAATTTTTTGTGGACAGCAGCTGACTTCATCAGATGCCTGGAGTGGTACATCATCTGAGAGATTACACACATGTTTGGGTAGGCGAGTGTGTGGGGTATATAATCGAGTGAAAGGAAACAGAATCCAAAAGGAAAGCTTTAATCATTATTGCAACAGTGACAATTAAGAAGCCCAGTTGGTTGGTAATATACAAACATCCTGCCAAAGATAAATATAGCCAGTATCTTATTCAGGTCTCAAGAGACAGAGTTGAGCCTCCTGAGTATTTCTCCTGAATGTGGGATTATCGTCAGTAGGACTGGAGGGAACAGAAATGCAAAAAGAACAAAATATGACAATTACCCAGAGAGCCTGTTAACAAACAGTGTTAAAGCCTTCCTTGCCTCAAGGTATTCAAGGCTATAACACAAAGGACAGGTAGTTGGAAGTGACCTATTGCAGTGCAGTCTACCAGGGGTGCCCTGGGACAGTGTTCAGACATTCTGCTCCTTCTGAATTTAGTGCACTGTCTTTTCAAATAAGTGGTAGATAGAATGTCTTTTATCCATTTCTTAACACCAGAAACAGCTTTCTAGAGTTGTATTCTAGGTATACCTCAAAGCTAATGCAGCCACAGCAACATGTTAAACATTTCAGGTTTTGTGGAATGGCATTTGATATGTTTGTGTGTGAAGAGTGCCCATTGAAAAAAACTTTCTGAGTTGACAGTTCAGGAGAAGTTAGTTGATTTACTTATTAACCCTTAAGATTTATTCAGATATTATCTAGGTGAATAGGAGAGATGAGAGATGATGCACCCAGGAACGATTCAGAGACGCTAGAGGGAGCCACGTTTCCATGACAATTGAGGAAACATGCCTGGCATTCAGACATGCGCCCTTCCTCCACCTTTTCAGGATGTTTCAGCAATGTTTGAGCCACCTTTATGCCAGGTATGAAAGTCTTCATTGTGTACTAGCATCACCTCCAGTGACCCTGACCTGACATGTTAAACAGGGAAGGAGCTTCTTTGTGGTTTGTTTGGGTACACATAGATACTTGCATGTGGCCGGGAACCCTGCTTTATTTTGTTTCTCAATCATTCAAAGGGATATACTCATCTTCAAGTGAATATGAGTTGGAATATCCTACAGATCTCAGAAGAACTCAGATTGGATGTGGAGTGTGTTAAGGGGTAGAGATGAGACCAGGACATATGCTTGATACTTCTTAGTTGTGTTCCTGTACTCTATTCTAACCCAAACAAGGCTAAACTGCTTGGGCTCCGTATTCAGAGCTTGAAAAGATTACTTTTTATGGAAGACAAATCACAGAATTTCCCAAATCAGATATGTATTTTGTTGCTTCCCCACTAAACTCAGAAAAAACATTCGGGTGACTGTGATGAGTCCAGGAGCCAATTTTCTGCTTCTGAGATCTTTACAGGCTGAATGGAGTGCTTCCTCCAAAAAAAGAAAATCAGAATAACAAGAGCTGTATGAACTGACAGACAGACAGACAGACAGACAGACAGACAGACAGCTGTTTAACACTGCTGAGGAACACTGCAGTCTGTTTAAAGGCTGAGTTGCTACTACCCCTAGGGGTGGGGGTTCAAAGAGATGCAGTTCAAACTTTCTTTCTATTTCTTTCTCTTCTTTTTTTTTGGGGGGGGGAGATAAAAAAGGAATGTTAGGGAATCTGGAGGGGCTGAGGACAGCAAGAACAGCTGTGAGGGCTACACATGGCTGATACTTGGGAAGTGGTTTTATTTCTAGCTACAAACATTGGCCAGAATTTCATTCTCAGTCCTGACTAGAGTGGACCTGTTGAATCAGTTACATTTACATATATGTTGACTCACTATTCAACAACTAATTCAATGGCTCTGCTTTAGTTGGGATTAACGACTACGATTCCAGTCCAATAGACAGAGCTGAGAAATACAGTGACTTCTCCAAGGGACTTGCATACCTAAATATTTCATAGATTGAATATCAGTTTTCAGAACAGTGGTTCCATATAGTATGTTCTTCACCTGTTTGGAAAAACCTGTGCATTTTTATGAAAGTTTATCTGTAAACCAGCCAGGGAGCAATATAAATTTAACTTTTTCATAATCTCAGGGGCTTCGTTTTGTTGTGATGGTACAAATAAAGCTATATCATCTGCAAATAGGCTAATCTAATGTCTGTTTTTTTTCCTAATTAGAACACCTTGTATTTTAGAGTTGTTTTTTTATTTTTTCTGCCAAGCATTCCAATGCAATAACACATAAATTGTGAATTTAGTAGAATCATAGCCATTAATCCTCAGAGAAGCATTGGATTGTTCATAAAGTCACAGAACAAACTCAATGAAAACATTGCCCATTTTCATTTTGTGGATAATTTTGTACAAAAAGGCCCATTCCAGTCTGTCAAAGGGTTTATGGGCATCCAAAGAGAGAATTGCTAGTGGTTTTTTTAAATTTCTTTTACTATAAACAGTTCAAATTACACAAAGCTATGCCATACTATCACTGCTGGAAATTAATAATTCAGCTATATTTTGTAACTGATATAAATATAATATGTATATTAATTAATGTATTTCTTAGGTTCAACTTGTTTATTTAATTTTTAATGCATATCCCACCTTTCCCCCCAACATGAGATCCAAAGCAGCATAAAATAGATTAATATTCACATGTGTATCCTAATGTTCCATATACATCAACATTAATCTATTTTTTTGAACTTAACATGACTTTTACAAAGGTAATACTTATGAAAAACAGACTTACTCATAACATGCTTTATCATTAACAAGGTCAACATGTCATCTAATACCTTGAAGACACCAGATCTCATGTGATCCTGGAATCTAAGCATGGTCAAACCTATTTGAAAGCCTTTGACTTCACAGGTCAAACCTATTTTATTTTATTTATTTTATTTCTGTTTTGGACTGGTAATAATTATCCTTTATAAGAACACTGGGTGAGTGAGTTGCACAAGCTTAAAGCAATAACAAACTTCATTCAATATAAAAGTTGTCAGCTCTTTAAAGAAAAAATTAAAACTGTTCTAAATCTGATCTGATTCCTGTTAAGATCTGTGTTCAGTATCACACTCCTGTGCATCATGTTGACAGCTGTAGTGGGACTGTTTCTCTAGATACAGAATCTTGTGTTATTACCATAAAGCATCAATATTTAATGTCCATGCATGGTGGTTTGGCAAACTGCCAAGCAATGGTGGTGTTTAACTCAGTCTCTCTAGTGCCATTTTAAATACAATTACCAATCGGGTAAAAAAATGTCCACATTATAAGGTAGCTATGCACAGAGGAACTAAACCAAGGCCTCCCTGCTGAAGCATGTCGTCTAGACCGATCATGATTCCACAATTTAAACCAAAACTTATTATGTGGCTCATAATTGCACATATGCTGTTCTGCACACATTCACAGGCTAATGTACCTTATGCTGCAAAAAGGATCATTATGTGGCTTTCATGAAATCTGATTCAATCTCTGTATTAACTCTGCCCATTTTCTTTCCAAAGAGAATGTGAGAGAAATATGTCCCTTCTACCACAGCCTGCAGGTCATGCATGCTTGTTCTTTTCCTCACCCGGAGACATTTTTGTTTTAAAAAAAATCTTCCTATTAGACATTAGCCTGTGAATTACAGTACATTGTTTTCCACTGTTGTTGAGCCTGACAGAATTACAACAGCATTTGCAGGGGGGGAAATGCAAATGGATAAAGCAGCATTTGTAGTCCTCTGTATTGTGTAAAACAATACCTTTTGAGACAACCTCAAAACTGAGAAACCAAGTCTTGCACCAAAGAGTTTACTTTAGAGGAATACTACTGTCAGGCAGGAAGGCAAGGCATTCAGAGATTTGCTTTGAAGTCTACAATGTCTGGATGATGACAATGAAGTTCTTACACACCAAATAAAAAGGCCATGACAGGGCTGCATTCTTTCTTCCCTCTCAGACACATGTCAATACAAACAGAAAAGTGCCTCTCCTATTCCCACTGACACATTATACCATTTTCTCATCACAGCAGTCCACATAATAGGGAAAGATGATAATGGCAAATGTTATAGATAAGACGTTACTTGACATAACTTCTTTATCTACCAGTGTTCATGCTACAAAACAATGAGCTAGGAGGCAGGAGAGACTGAGGTACTTAATAAACATGTTTATTTGATAACAGGAACAATGAGCTGATTTGTTTTACAGTAGTTTCCTGTTTAGTTCCAGATAATAAGATAGAGACTCACACTATTTAATTTATAGAATTCTTAGTGGAGATAATAACTCTTCTCACATCTACAGAAAATATCAGGACTGGCCCTGCTATAAGACAGAGAGAGACATCAGGCTCAGGCAGCTGATTTTGAGTGTCACTAAGGGGCAGCAAATTCTTACTATTTTAACTTGTTATTGTTGTATTCCTATTCAGGGGGTTTCTGGACATTTCAGACAAGTAAAAAGAAAAAGGTTTTATCCTTGGCATCTAGAAGGGAAGAGCAGCAGCTGGGCCAAGAAAAGATTTATTCATTGTAAGCAAAAAGAGACCAAAGGCATGTTATCCTATTTTAGATTCAATTTAATCTGCTTTCAGACCTGGATCCACCTTGGTGGATGACCTATGCAGGGAACTGGACAGGTAGAATGTGTCCCTGTTGGTTCTTCTGGACTGCTTTGAGGTTTTCAATATAAACAACCATGGTATCTTTCTGAGCTGCCTCTCTGAGATTGGGCTTAAAGGTATAGTGGCTCCCATTTTTCTTGGAAGGGCACTTGCAGAAGGGAAGAGAAAGGAAGAGCAGCAGTTGGGCAGAGGGGATTCCTGCTGGACTATTTAGATGTTGACCTGTGCGATCCCTTGGGGTTAAGTCTTGTCTCTATGCTATTTAACATCTACATGAAACCTCTGGGAGAGGTTGCTTTCTGGAGTTTTGGAGTCAGGTGTCACCAGTATGCTGATGATACCCAGCTCTATCACTCCTTTCCACCTAATTCCAAGGAAGCAGTTCTTGTGATAAATTGGTGCCTGGCATCTGTAATGGGCTGGATGAGGGCAAACAACTTGAAGCTTAATCCAGACAAGACAGAGGTGCTCCAGGTCAGTGGAAAGACAGATCTTGGAATAGGGATTCAGCATGTATTTAGATGGGGTTTCACAGCCCTTGAAACACAGCTTCACATTGTTGGGGTACCCCTGGTTTCAGCTCTGAGCCTGGAGGCCCAGGTTTCAGTAGTGACCAGAAATGCTTTCAGGCAGTGAAAGCTAGGGCGCCAACTATGGCTATTCCTGGAGATGTAGGACATGGCCACAGTGCTTCATGCTTTGGGTACATCCCATTTGGATTATTGTAATGCACTCTACATGGAGCTGTCTTTGAAAGTGTTTAGAAATGTGAGTTGACTAGAAGAGCTGAAGTTAGACTGTTAACTGGAGTTGGCTATAAGGAACACTCAAATGCTCTCAGCTGCAACTGCTCCACTGGCTGCCAATCTGTTTCTGGGCACAGTTACAGCTAGCCTCAGAAGCAGATGGAGTACCCTCCCTCCACTCCAACTGCCACTGGCCTGGCCTCAGAGGGAGAGAAGAACTGGCAGTATCTGGTGGATTTGATCCCTTTCCTCACTGCCATTCCCTTCTCCTTTTGTGTCATGCTTTTTAGATTGTAAACCTCAAGGCAGGGAAATGTCTAATTAACAATCTGTAAGATGCACTGAGAACCTTTGTGACCAAAGAGTGGGGCATAAATACTCTAAATAAAATTGAATGTGCTGGTTTTGACCTATAAAGCCTAATATGGATTGAGTACAGGTTATTTGAATGACCATAGCTGCCTTTATAAATCTAATAGAGCTTGTTTGATGGAAACAAGGAGAGGGCCTTTCTTGGTGGCTGCTCCCAGACTTTGGAACTTCCTCCCTGGAGAGGCCAGGCTGGCCCCATCCCTAATCTTCTTTTGGCAGGAGGTAAAACATTTTTGGACCATCAGGATTTTTCAAACTGGTGAGGGCTGGATGCTGTGCAACTCAGATTTTAAGGATTGTATAGAGTTTTTAATACATTTTAATATTTTAAATATTTAATGTTTTTAACTTTATAAATCATTTAATTAAAAAACTTTATATTTATACTTTTAATGCTATTGTATTGTTTTAATTTGTATTATTTTTAAATTTGTTGTTAGCCTCCTTGACTCCCTATATTGGGAGAAATGCAGGATAATCAATCAAGCAATCAATACCTAAAATGCTGTATTGCAGGGTAGGCAAAGTGCAGCCACTGAGATGTTGTTGGGCTGCAATTCTCAACACTCCTCAGTATTGACGATGCTAACTAGGACTGCTGGGGGTTGTACTTCATCAGTATCTAGGGAGCACACTTTATTTGTCTCAGATCTAAAGTCAGACATATACCCAATTCTTCTCTTAAATTAGGGGTGTATGAAATGGCCTCTAGAACCCCAAAGAATGTGCATTCATGTAGTTGTTTTAAAAAAAACAACACAATTTCAGCTATGATCCAGCATCAAGAAATAGGTTGTCAGTTTCTGCCCAGACAGAACTATGTATCACCGTCTCTCTCACACCCACAAAAGCCTACCTTTTAAATGTTGAGCCCCCTCCCCAACATGGGCATTGGCCAACTGGTCAATAGAAAGTGAACATGAAGTGTCCATGTATGTGCCTGTAGCTGGGCAGACAGCAACAACAACAGATAAACTTCCATTTGCTTTGTTTAATTAGATACAAACAATATATAAGCTGCTGAAGTTCATCATCTTCCACTTTTCAATATGAATTTTGAAAATACAGCAAGGAAGAGATGTGTCCTGTCCTTAACGATGTTTGCAAAGAGTAAACAAGAGCCATATAGTGCTCTGTAGAATATGTGAGCAAGAAAAATCAGGTATATCATGGAGGTTTATAAACTGCAATCTTGTCCAAGTGGGATTCAACTAAGAAATTACAACTTCCATACAAAGGGCATTTTAAAATTACCAATAGGATTTCCAAGAGCTCATTTCTACCTCCAAACTATATTTAAAAATGACTCTGTGTGATATTTAATTAATCTTTGCCAAGAGTTAAGACTGGATAATAGATCTGGAGTTTCCAAAAGCCCATCTAATATTCCCTTGGAGGAGGAGAAGGCAGGTGACCAGCCAAGTAAACACTGTTCAAAAGGCCCAGCTGCAGTCCCACTCTGAGTCGTCTAAGAAATTCTGGTTGTAACAAACTTACAATTCAAATAGAAGACAGGTGCACAAACAAGGGCAAAAAGGTTGTGCAAGTGAGCTGCTGGAGGAGATGGCTCAAAAACAGGCTGTTCCAATCATCCAAACTGGGATTTTTTAATACTGTTTGCTACAGTTTCCATCTCAATAGAGTTACTCCTGGTGTCCTGGCAAACTTCCTCAGTCTCCCCCCCCCCCCAAAAAAAAAAAAAAACAACAGCTTGTAAATACCATGACTCCCTATGACCTACCGCTGAGTAAAAGGATGGCTGCTTTGTTTGCCAGTGCAATCACTGGAGTCTATTGTATTAGGCTTCGGTGACAAAACCTGCTACTGTACATCAAGCACAGAAGAATGATTCTCGGTTACATTTTTCCTCTTCCAGGTTCAAGGTTTTTTAAAAATCCATTTCCATTCTTGATACTT
This sequence comes from Sceloporus undulatus, assembly GCF_019175285.1. Taxonomy (NCBI): domain Eukaryota; kingdom Metazoa; phylum Chordata; class Lepidosauria; order Squamata; family Phrynosomatidae; genus Sceloporus; species Sceloporus undulatus. The sequence goes on along the minus strand of NW_024802935.1, from coordinate 3,900,843 downwards.
TCAGGTAACATTGTTTGGACCAGAGATGCATTTAAGTGAACATTTTGTCTACTAGTGAACTAATCTGAGTTGATGTGTTATATAGATATTTGAAAGCCTATTAAAAACAAACAAAACAAAACAAACAGAGAAATGTTATGTTTTAACGGAAAGAAAGCTGTTTATAACTATTTAGAAAGAGGAGGAAAACATTTATAGCATTTTTTTAAAAAAATAAGCATCCTGTTTTGAGGGAAGAATGCAATGATATAGCCATGTTAGTCTGCAGAATATTATGTAGAGAAATCTTACAGTACCTTTGAGACTAACTGAAAAACGTTGTCAGTGTGAGCTTCCTCAGATGAATTTAGTGAAGTGGAAGGGACAGACATATATATGTGCATATACAGTGTGCCCGCGCCATACGCGGGTGCGCCATACGCGGCCTTGAGCATACGCGCTCAAGCCGTGGGGCGCGCATGGGGTGGAAGGGGCAGCGTGTCCCATTCAATTGAATGGGTGCGCGCCTGCGCCACCGCGTCCCATTCAATTGAATGGGTGTGCGCCTGCGCCGCCGCGCTGCCGCACACGAACCCTATTGTTTCCAATGGGGCTCGAGCGTAGGCGGAATTCGCCTTACGCGGCGGGATCCGAAACGGATCCCCCGCGTAAGGCGAGGACGCAATATTATATATGGCTTTACTTCGCGAACAAAGATTCAGGAAGGACTCATCCCGTGCTTTCTACAAGCGCATTGATGACTAAAAAGGCCAATCCGAGATGAACAAGTCTGGTTGCAGAAAGCACAGCAGAAAGTCTCCTTGGGTGATGTTTCCAGGTTGTGGTTCTTTCTGCGTTGTTGTTTCTCTTCGAGACTTGTTTCAAAAAAGGCTGCAGCATTCTGGATATTGCGTCTCCATGTCTCCCGATGCGAGGCCAGGGTGGACCATTGTTGGTGATCAATTTGGCCGAGCCTGAGATGTTGTTTCAGGGAGTCCTTGTATCTCTTCTTTGGGGCGCCCCTCTTACGCAGACCCGTGGCGAGTTCACCATAGAATACTATGTTTAGGAGGCGATGGTCCTTCATCCTAGAAATGTGTCCTGCCCAGCACAGCTGCATCCTCAATAGCATGGCCTCAATGCTGGTGGTCCCTGCTTGCTCAAGGACAGCAACATTTGTCACATAGTCAGTCCAGTGTATATTTAGAATTGTGCGTAAACAGCACTGATGAAAGCGTTCAAGGAGTTGTAGGTGTTGGCGATAGGTGACCCATGTTTCAGACCCATAGAGGAGAATAGACAGTACAATGGCTCTATACACACTGATTTTTGTGCTTCACCTCAAGTGTTTGTTACTCCAGACTCTTTTGTGAAGCCTTCCGAATGCACTATATGCCTTTGCTAGTCTGTGATCAATCTCTTTATCAATCTTGGCATCTGAGGAGATGATGCTTCCCAGGATATATACACACATATATGCATATATATGTTTTAGGGTGGTTTGTGGATGGAAGTCATAGATTGAATTTTTAATGTATATTTCATTTAAACAGAGACTTATGTGCAACACACTGGAGAAATAGGTGACACATAACTTTGCAGTTGGATAACCTCTGTTAATTTCACAATCAATCAACAAGTCCAGGAGTTTTGCTGTGCAGTTGTTGTTGTCCTTGTGTTCCTTCAAGTCTTTTCCGACTTATGATGACCCTAAGGCGAATGTATAATGGGTTTTTCTTGGCAATATTTGTTCAGAGGAGGTTTGCCATTGCCATCTTTCGGAGGCTGAGAGAGTGTGACTTTCTCAAGGTCACCCAGTGGGTTTACATGGATGACCCTGGTCTCCAGTCATAATCGGACACTCAAACCACTACACCATGCTGGCTCTGCTGTGTACACAGAGGATATATGAGACGATATCACATGTTTCTACACTACAAAATTAATGCAGTTTGACACTAATTTAACTGTCATGTCTGAATGCTATGGAATTCTGGGATTTGTACTTTTGTGAGAGATTTAGCCTTCCCTGTCAGAGAGCTCTGGTGCCCCACCAAATTCCAAATCCCAGAATTGTATAGCATTGAGGCATGGAAGTTAAAATGGTGTCCATCTACTTTCTTTCTCCAGTGGCAGCAGTCTTTGTCATCATGCCTGCAGAGCATTTTTTTATCACTTGGGAGAATGGAACAAACACTGATCAGGCAGAGCTCTGTGTACTTCATGAAATCTTTAAGACAGTGTGTTGCAGCAGAATTTGGAAATGTTACTTTTTTGCAGAACAACATGTACTGGCTGGAGATTCTGGGAAATTTAGTTCAAAAATACTTTTTTCAAGCTCTGGCAAGAGGCGCTGGATGCTTTTATGGACACATCCAGGGGACCTGTTAAGGAAACTGCAGTGTAAATTTATTTTAGCTCAAGATTTATCTTCTTCTCTTTCAATCTCTGCCTTCCTCTCTCAGAGACATGTACACACAACCCATAGGCAAACACACACATGACCCATGGCATGTTGGCAGCAGAAGCAAACACTATTATTGATATAACTGTTTGGAAGTGAAAACCTTTCTGGCTTTATAGATAATGAGATTGTAACCTAAAGACTGCAGATTAAGAAACTACAGTTGAAATTGCAGTGCTGGAATGATTTAGGAGAGCAGAGGGGCCTCTGGTGAAGCTTCTGTGCAGCCAAATACTTTAAGCTGATTAAGAGGTGCTTGCTTTTTTGCCTTTATAAAAGAATTCAATGCAACATGGCCCAGACACAAACCTATGAGAGCTGAAGAATACTTTGCCCTACTGACAAGTTATCTACTGTCACAATCTCTGATGAACCATTCTGTATCGCCTTCAGGTTGCTGGAGGAAGAACATTTATTTCTCGTTCACAGAAGATGTATGTCAAGGTCCCAAGTCAGATCAGTCACAAGTCCTACCAAGTGCAGCCAAAGAACTCATTATGCATATGTGCTTGAAACTTAATTACCTCCAGTAAAACAAAACAAAAACAAATTGGACTATGGAATACTCACAAATGTTCTCATTCATGATGAGAAAGGGGAACTCAATACATCAAGGCACCCTATCAAGAAAAGAGTCAATTGCTCTGATATTTTTCACACTGCAGGACTTTTTGTTTTTCATTAAAAAAAACCTGTGGGAATAAAGCCCTACGTTTTGTGCCAAAAACAACACTTTTGCTCAAAAAAGAGCACACATGCAACAACAGCAACAACAACAACAACAAACTAGGGGTGTAAAAAAATTCTGTTTATGTTTCATTATATTTTCCCAAATACTACCTCCATTTTCCTCTTGCTGTTGTTTTGTATCGGATTGCAAGACGTGGGTTATTTTCCACATGGAAATTATTAAATATTCTGTTACATACGGTCCCTAGTGTACACATTTTTACACCATTTTCTTAATATACAACATGCCTGAACATCTTAAGTGGAAGCCTTCCTTTTGATCCTCTTCAAAGAAGGGAGTGAGCTATGTGAGTTTATAATAATAACTTCACATGCAACATGCTACCAATGATAAAACACCTATGAGAGGAGGGCACGGGGAACCCCAACCCTAATTCATTTAAAAGGAAAGTGTATTAAAGGTAGAACTAGGGTAAGTGTCAAGACCAGGGAGTCAAAGGATTTTTCTGAGGTTAAAGGAAATCCACGGAACATTGAGAAGAAGACTGCCTTGGGTCACAGAAGGGCTTGTAATAATGTGTGATACTGTTTAGTCCCTTGCCTTTTTAAATGCAATTGTTTCAAAGTGTTTTAAATATTATAGATAGTTCCATCACATTTTAACAATAATTTTTGTAGGTTTTTATTTCGATGTGTTTTTATATGCATCTATTCTATTTTCTGTAAGCCACCTTTATTTGCAAATTATTGGGTAATCATCATCTGGGGGGAAATCATTATCATCATCATCATCATCATCATCATCATCATCATCACCATCATCTACATATTCTATGAATTTTTTTCCAGTGACTAAGTATGATTGTTTGCATTTTTAATGTTATGTGGTTTGAATTGTGTACATTATCCTAAGTGTAATTCTTGGGGTGAGGGTTGGGGGTGGGAGTTTATTCCAGAGAGGGAAACCGGAAACACATGCTGCACACCTTTGATAATAGTCTTGAAAGGGATGAATTGGATAAATCCATTTTAAACAATTGGTTACTTCATATTTCTTTTCCTAGATCTGACTTTGCATTTTAGCTCCACAGGTAGGAGTAATGCTAATTATAGTAACCATAAAGGAGGTACTAGAGTCTTTGTTTCTTATTTCCCCCTCACCCCCAAAAAATGCTTCTGAATTTTTCTGTGACACAGACACCTGGGGTCTTTGATCTTTTCAGTGTGAAGAATAAAACAGAGAGAAAGGTTACTGTTATCTCCATTCACTTTCTTAAGACTGTGGCCTGTTACAGACTGCCATAATAAAGCTGCTTTGGGTCTCTTTGGAGGTATGCTGTTTAAATGATGCATGCATCCTAAGAATCCAGAAGCTGCACCAAAGCTGCCCTCCAGTGCTTAGGAATGGAGTGTGGCTTTGGCGCGACCTCCGGACTCTTAGGACCCATGCGTCATTTAAATAGCATACCTCCAAAGAGACCCGAAGCAGCTTTATTTTGGCAGTCTGTAACAGGCCTAAGATCATCTGATAAAAGTGGCTGGTAGTAGATTAAAAATGACAGGAATTATATATATGCCTAATTAACTTATAGAATTTCTTTTCATAAGACATGATGGTGGTTCATTCTTCATAACCTTTCATTCAAACAAAAGGTTTTAGAGATGAATATGCTGATATCAAAGAGCTAAACTGTACCAGTAAGAACATAAGAATAGCTATGTTAGATCAGACCAAAGGCCTATCCAGTCAACCATGCCTAGAGTGATCAGTCATATGCTTTTAGGAAGATCACATGTCCCATTCTCACTCAAGTTAGGGCAAACTGGCAAATTAGTACCCAGATGAAGGGACCACCAGGATTTAACACTTTCTGCAGGCCAGTGAGATTCCTTGAACTGGGCATGACTTACAGCCATCCAGAGACAATGTATGCCTTCAACAGAGCATTCCAAGACAATGAGCTTTGAACCCCCTTTGTAACTCCTGTTGTATTTTTCCTAGATGAATAAAAAACACCAAGGAGAAAAAGCAAGCTACACCACCTTTCTTTGGCAGATCTTATTGCTCTAACAGTCTTACTGTCATGCTGAAGCCTATCCTACTGCTACTAACTTCCATCACCACATCTTGTAGGAGTGAACTATAGTTAACTGAATAAGAATTTTCTTACACTTTTCTTCCACTTTTCATGGATCATCTGCTTATCAGTTTCATGGTACATGTGAGGTACGTATAAGCTTGGCACAGTAACTGGCTTACAGCACATTAATCAAAGACATAAGTGCTCCTGAAATATAACTTCATCTGGTGCCCACTTTATGATCTGGGAGGCTTTACCCATAACCACCTAACCACAGATGTTTATTAGAAGAAATTATCTACCTCTGCTTATATATGGTTATGCCAGAGAATGAAAAGTTACTTTAAAAATAGTTTCAGTGCATTAAAATAGTGCAGATTCACATGCATACACCACCATTGGGGACAACAGAACTTGAACATCAGTGGATTTTGGTATCCATGGGGGGGTGACACCGAGGGCCGACTGTAGATTCCAAGGGCTGACCCATCTGGGGCAAAGCAGACCAGTAACTTGGAATGACCTCCAGCCAGCTACAATTGGGCTCTGATCACCCTGGGACCCTGGAGACCAGACAGCCCATTCTGAAAATGGGCCACTGCCTCAGTCCCAAACAAGTTGCCAGCAGGGAGTGGACTTTATCTGCTCCTTTTTCCAGGTGCCCTCAGAGTGTCTTCCAACCACTCCACAGCATGTGTCATCTGCATACCACTTCAGTGGCCCAAAGCTGCACCTTTTGGGCTGTCTGCTTCAGGCCTCTGTTACTTTTTAATGTGCTGAATGCTACAAGCTTCACAGACATTGCTCCCATATACAGTGGTACCTCGGGATACGAAATACCCAGGTTACGAATTTTTCGGGATACGAAAAAATCCCATAGGGAATTATTGTTTCGGGTTACGAAAGTTTTTTCGGGTTACGAAAAAACTCCGGCGCTATTTTAAATGGAGCCGCGGCAGAGCCGCGGCTTTTTCCCCATTAGCGCCTATGGCATTTCGGCTTACGAAGGCTTTTCGGGTTACGAAAGCGGCCGCGGAACGAATTAATTTCGTAACCCGAGGCACCACTGTATATTGCCATTCACCTTGACACCCACAACAGAGCACTAGGCAAGAACACAAGATAAAACATGACCCAGTATCTGAGGTAGCTTCAGAGTTGTAAATACAACACAAAGGGAATAAATTATGAATTACAGTCATTACAGTCACAATCATATGGTAATTTATACTGAGGAAAAAGAATTAAGGGGCTTATAGTTTCTATTACTAGTTACTTCCAATATCTGCACTGAACCCAGCCTAAGACATTTTGCTGCCTGAGGCCAGCAGTGAATGACATCTCCTTCCACTGATACAGCTTGGTCAAGGCACATAGCATGCAAAGCTTGATAAATTATTTGGGCACATGAGGCAGAAAATTCCACAATCATCTCCCCTGGGTAGTAAAAGTGACAACAACAACAAATCAAATAGCTAGTCTCTTGCCCTTTCATAAAGCCCAAAATGTACTGCCTAAAACAGCTACCATATTCTATCTATGGGCAGCACTGGCCCTCTATATGGTGTTGCCAATATAACTTTTATCAACTGGCCTTTACTTGAGTAGCTTATATGCCTTGAACAGTATGGTGAGGATGGGAAAATGCATGTAACGTAGATATCATTTGTGAGTTAAGTTAAAGTTCAGTAGCATTTCATTCCAGTCTTGGGGTGTTGTTGTTTTTTTAGTATTCATACAAACTGAAAGCAGTAGTTCTACTAAAGTACAAGCAATTGGGGTGAGACTCTGTCAGTTAAATTCTCTAAATATGTAATTTTAACAAAACAGAGCCTTACAAGAGTTGTCACAAAAATGCTGAATAGACTCCATTTTTACAAGGGGAAGGAGAAGAAGTACACAGTCAGGACACAGGCAGGAGACAGACGGGCAAAAAGGGGTGTGTTCATGACGTCATGAAGGTATAGCCTTCAGACGGCCCTTACCTGAATGCCGCCATGAACACGCCGCCCGCATGCCCCAAGCGGGAAGAAGCGGCATTAAAAAGGTGCTGCTTTTCCCCGCTTCTTTTCTATATGCTGTGCAGCTGCGCATCTCCGTCTGTAAGCTGCTGCACCGGTACGCCAGAATTGCTACGCCGCTAATTTAAGTTGCCCATTTAAAAGCTCCGTGTCTGCTGCGTTGCATAATGAGTCGGGGTCCTGGAACATGTGCAGTTTGCAGTCAGGCTTTAATTGCAGCGTCAGCTGCCATGCAGGTGTGGAAGCTGCAGCACAGCTGCAGCGCATTTTAAGACTCGTAACCCTAACCCTAACCCTAACCCTAACCCTAGAGCTGCATGTACGCATGCGCTGCTAGAATCGTGGAAAGTTTGGAATTTAAAGTGCACCCGTACACACATTCCTGCGCCATTTTCACCAGGAATTATATACAGTATATGCCTAATTAACTTATAGAATTTCTTTTCATAAGCCATTTTCACCTAACAATAAAAAAAAACGCTAAAACTTTAAATATTTACATATGTACAAGGGAGGTGATGGGGGATGGCAGGGGGACAGCGGTGGCAGCGGCGACAGCTGTGGCTGTGCATTGCAGATTCAGCAAGAGCGCGGGGACCAAAGGAGAGGAGGCATCCATGATGCTGGTGACATTGGCAATGTGCAAGCGGACAAGGATGCCAACACCAGCTGATCACCAGCTGGCAGGAGACCACCATTGTTCTTGGCCAGGGCGGGGGAAAAAGTTTAAAGGGGCTTGGGCGCTTTAAATGTGCACATATGCTTTCTGCCACCTGTGCTGGAATAAACTGTACTGGTACATAATGACTATATTGTGCAAAGTAAGTGTACTGAGAAGAGCAGATACTGCAGACATTGCCCTGTGTCTGCCCATATCTTAGAAGCCCAGCTAGCTCATAACATCCTGATTAACAGCAGCTTTCCTTAGATATATGGGAAATGATTTGTTCTTTGGGCTCCAAAACCCCTTTTAAAAACCTGTGTACAATTTATATAAATATGTGTGGGCAGTTTATTTCATCATTTCTTTTCCTAATGCACAAACTGTGGCCATCCTTTTGGTCCTAAGTGAGAGAGGGAAAACTGCTTCACTGCTTTAATTCTTGTTCCTAATCCTGAGTCATAATAATGGTGATAATGATCAGAAGAGGACCACATGACCTATATACAAGGGCTCCCATTTTTACTGAATACCTACGCAGATTGTTTGTTAAGGCAGAATTATGTCTTCAATATACTACAATATACGGCATAATATAATATCAATGCTAGACATCAGCCAGACATTTTTCAGACAACAATTTAGCATTGTGAAACAGTTGTTTTCAACAGCTGTCATGCTGATGTTTTGTTTGATATCAGTGTGAACCTCCTCCCCTGTCAGAACTCCAAAGACAATTACTAATCAATATTCCCATTCACTTTAGTTACTGTTCATATTATTGTTGTAATTGCTTTAGATGTAGTTCTTCCAGCTTGCTTGTTAAGGGGGGATGGGATGCTTTGGCGGGATAGCTGCATAGGTTTGGAATGCACTGTTTAATTAGTCGGAGACATCTGCAGACCTTGTCCAAGGTCAACCTGGTTTCTCAAGCCAGCTAGCCTGGGAAGCAAGCAGGAGGGGCAACTGTGGGCAGTAGAAGGCGGGAGAGGAAAAAAGGAGTACTTTTAACCTGATGTTTGAGGCTTGGCTTTCAGAGTTCTCTAAAAAGTTTGTCTGATCACTTTCATCTGTATCTCAATAAACTTCACTGCTTTTGAGCAAGTTGCTGTTGTGGATTACTGGTGAAGGTTGTTGGATCTCACATCCCCCTTCCTCACCTTTTATTTTCTAGGCTGATTGAATTTGTCTGAGGCTCTGTCAAGAACTTATAAAGAAATTTCACTGAATTTCTTGAGACAGAGATAATGTTGATATGTGTGTGTGGGGGGGGGGCATGTACTGTATGTACTTCAGCCTTTTGAAAAAAGTTGTTGTCTTGTCATTTTTTCAGTATAGAGCCAGTAGATTATTTTCTTTTTCTCCCCCCCCCCTCCCCTTTGTAGCTCAGATGGGCCTCCTTTCTTGGTATCAATGACCGGATAAATCTCATTCTTCTATATATGTACCTGCTTCCCTCTTTTCAGAGGTTCTTCTCATGGAATCAAGGCCAGTTCAAATCTACAAGTCATGCTGAATTAAAGGGATTTTTTGAGAGGGAAGTTGCTTCCTTGACAGAGCTACTCATGAAAATCACAACTTGCTTCAAATTGTCAGAATCATGCTGAATCAGACCAAAGTCCATAGAATTCAACAAGCTCTTTCACAAAATGGTAGAAGCTTCCAAGAAGGATATGAGGGCAACATTAATCTCCCCAGAAAGTAGCGTCTTTTGAACCAGATTGATTTTAATTTTAATTTCTTTGATTTTAATTTCAGCCAAAGGAAATGTCCTCCCACCCATTTAACTACAGCACTGGCACTGCAGGTGACCAATGTTTCGACACTGAAAATAATGTTGGGTTCAGGGAAGGAGACAGAATGCAGAGCGGGTGAGATATCATGGTCATCTCCCTTTTCATCTCTCACTCCTTCCCTGCCCCATTCATCCAGAAATCTGGATTAGTGGGAAATGAAATGTTACCAGTTTGAGTGATGCTGATGTCAGAAGCCTAAAAAAAATACATTTCCCAACACCCTGTGCATTAGGAAGTAAAACTCAAATAGAAAAGGATAAGGGAAAAGGATAAAGAATAAGGAATATATCCCAACTCTATGTTACTACCATACAGGAGTGAGGAAGACAGAGTGTTTCCTTTAACATGGTCTCAAACAAAAAAACAAAGGAATTTGGGATGCGGTGAATGCAATTATAAGCCAACATATCATTCTAAGGGGGGAAATTAGTTTCCCAGCAAACTGAATCAGGTCTTGTCCATTTTTATTCAAGGTTTCATTTCTTAGTGACTGCTAACAGAGAATCAAGAGGGGAGAAATTGTTATCCGGGAATAATTGAAATGTTTAGTTAGACATCTTGTGTATATCAAATAAATCAGACAGTGATGGATGGAGAGAACAAGGAGTAAGTGAATATGAAGGGACAGTTAGAAGAAGCTACACAATGGATTTCCCTCTACTTCCATATCATAGATTAGAGGCAGGATCATTGTACAGTATCATATCCCTGAAACCCTCCTTAATGTAATTGCAGCACATCCATCATCTACCATATCAGGCATTTGATTTCCAGAAATGAATCTAACAGGCCCAAAATAACTTAACATCAAAAGATCAGTCTGTATAACAAGGAATAAACAGACACGACACGGACATTTGAAAGACCTCTCTTCAGAAACCATGGGAGAATATTTCATCCTCAAAGGACACTGGAGATGGGAACAAAGTGGCTTGCTCGCATCCTTAAAGCATGCTAATAGTGCAATTCGGAGGAAAGATTATTGCACCCTTGCTCACTTATCCCGTTCTTCTCCCATCCATAAAGAATAAAGGAGCTATCATTGGCGAGCGGCCCCTTTCTCCCCTGGCTGTTGCTCCTGGGGTGTCCTGGCGCATGAAGCCTCAAAGACACCCTTTTTGGAACCAGGGAGAAGCGGGAAAATGATACAGGAATAACTTCTACAACAGACTAAAACCAACGTTTAGTTCCAACTAGATTAGAACTATGTATAAATGGGAAGGTGTTAAGTCCCACTGATTTAACTGGATAATTGGACTTAGGCCTATGCTGTCTGGACACAATTATGGTAAAAACGTTCTCAAGTAGCCTCACCAAAAGACCATCATCAGAGAGAGAGAGTAAGATATAGAAATGAATCTCTCTGGAACACTTAAAAGAGAGGCAGTATTGCAAAAGGTTCTTTAGATATTTTAGTTCTAAGCTTTATATGGCAATTTTATTCCAAGCACAGCATTGATAAATCTAAAAAGTTGATTTTATGACAGCAATAGCTTAAAAATTTTTGTTCTTAAGCCCCTCAATGTAGTTATAATTGTAGTTGCAATTTTAAAAGTAACTATTTACTTCTTAAAACTTAGTGGTTTTGATTATTTTTAACAAATCTGAATGATATAAATTACAGTCTAGGTTGTTGCTTGTTAAAAATATTTTTGAAAAATGTATTTTAAACATTATACCAACAAAATAATAATATTGTTTCCATTCATTGCATTACTCTTGTAGCCTGTTTCACATCAATATGCTATATATAATTTCAGTCTTTGTGAGCTCTGCTCTTCTCCCATCCAGCAGAGCACAAGTCTGTTGCATATTGCAGAGAAAAAGCCAACACCTACAGCATATGATATTCTTCCCCCTTCATTTACTGAGGCCACCCCCTACAGTTATAAAGATAACTAAAAGTTTTGGATATACTACAAAAAGAGTGAGGTTACCCATGGTAAAATTACATTTATATATAATTTAATGTAATCATGCCCCAGTTATTGGGGGAAATAAGTAGCAGCAAATAATTACTTGTTTTCAATTGCTTACCTACATTGGTTACTTTGAAACATTAATAGGCTTCAGTGTGCAAAATCGGTCTCTAAAATGTTATACCTGCGCAACGCTAAAAAGATACTATGCTTTTTAAGGGTCAGTTTCCATTCTGTGACCTTTAAAATAAATCACACTGATTAAATTGGAGCAATTTTGAAAATAAGAATTTTTTTTTTTAAAAAAAAGACCACATTTGAAGCGATAAAACATCATCTATTTTTCTTCTTTTAATACCTTCAAAGGTCAAGAGGATATCAAATAAACTAGCTTTTTTAGAAAAAGAAGAAGAAGAGAAAAGCATTTCTTTTCAGCAAAGCTGTTCCACACCTGCAGCTAATTTTTATAACTGAGGTTTTGTTTTGTTTTGTTTTTAAAAGGCTTTGAAATACTAGGGCAGTAATGGAACTGCTGAAAGATTTGCTACAATAGGGGCTGGTGGGAGACGGAATATGTTATGTTTAGCTATAAATTCTATTAACACAATGAAGCTATCTTAATTAAACTGTTTTTAAACAGAATAAATTATTAAAATAATCAAATTCTTTAAGACTCTGACTGCAGCGGCCAAACAAGGCAAATCATGGTGTATCGCTCTGCCATAAAGGAGGCAGCCAGAACCAAAATTGCTGTAATTAGCTGTGGCATATTCCATTTAACAGGGAATTCCTTTTGCTGGCTCCCAAGAACTTGTCTGTCAAAAACCTTTTACACTGCACTTGACTCAGTAAGAGTTTTCCCCCCTCACTTTAAAGTAAAATCCAAAGGGCTAGCAGGGAAGCACAGCAGACCAAATGTCTTCCTGTTCATTAATGGGATTACATGTTATTTGGGAAATGAAGGCTGGTACTTCACCTGGGGAGGGACGGGTGGCAGGCTTAACACTTTCACAATGGATATCGACTTGGGATCTACACTCCATCTTTTTTATTTTAATTTTTTCTGGATATAGCACAATCGGCTACAGTCAAGTGTTTAAAAGCTGCTACATCTCCATGTAAAAATTGCTTGGGTTCAGCATGTCAATAGCATTCCAGGTGCCCAACAAGCTGGTTTATTAAAAACACATTCTAGATGGCTTGCCATTTTACTCCCTCTGATTCCCAAGGTGTTAAGCTACAATAAATACCATTAGAGAATAGTGAGAAGGCAAGAATCAGGCCTGAATAGAAAATGATCAAATCCTAAGCTAGTCCGTTGAGACATTATTGGACCTTTGTATCAGATTTGCAGTAAAGGATTAGAATGCTGAGACTGGGTTTGTGGCTCATGAGAATAAGGAGAAAGAGCTAAAAAAGAAAAAGAAAAAAGTAGCCTATCTAACAACAACAATAACAACAATCCTGAACCTGCCTTAGGTCAAGTGTACAGTGACTGTGCTACACTGAACATACCCCTTTTGCCAACAGAGTTATACATTTTTTAGCAGTATTCCAACATCTTAAGAAGCCATCTGTTGACCCTGCACTTTGGGATGAAAAAGTAATGCTTGTTTATTATCCACAATATGCTCCATTCCTGATTCTCTTTTAGAAAATAAACTGTTAAACCACAGAGCAATGTTTCATCAGTGATAAACTCGGTGAAAAAACTGAATGAAATTTGCACTAGGATGGTCTTAGGTTTGCTACCCTCAATATTTTTTGAGATAGCCTTCACAACCTGCTGCTAGCTGGGTTTGCTGCACTGCAATGGCCATAATCCTCTGTCAACAAAGCCATGTCTATATATCATGAGAAATCATTACAAGAGAAGAAAATCAACATTTTAGGCACAGTGAAGTGACTGCATGTATGTAGTGAAATGACTTCACTATTTGCTATTTTCCTTAGAATGTATATGTCTGGGGCTCCACAGACTACCCCTTTTAGCGCCACATCAAGGCCACAACAGCTACATCTGCAGCCCCAGTCTCTGCTTTCCACAGTGCAAAAAGGAGTTAGTCTCTATAGCCTCTTTGTCATTTGTTGACTCTGTAGAGCAAATATGAAGAGGGCTTCTATAGAGTCCATCAAAGGCTTGGGTAGATTGTAGGCTAATATGTTCTCCACTGACATCAACTCTCCTAAATCTCAACCATTCTCATTAGTTAAGAGCTTTTTTAACAGTCAAAACTTAACTAGACATGTTGTGACACACTCTCATCACTCAGTCTAGGGTACTGTTACACATGAGGCATCACAAGAATAAAAGGACACACTTATGATTAACCATAACAAATCCACTGATAAACAAAGATGTTTAATTCAAGAAAGCTTACATGACTACACCCATATACAGTCCACCCTCGTCATATATGGGGGATCTGTTCTGCACCACCACTCCCATGTAAGGCAAATTTTGCGTATACTGGAGTACCATTTATTTGAATGGCAGTGCTCCCCCGTGTTCCCCAGTGCATGTGCTCTTGTGGCACATGTGCCATTTTGTCCCTTGCCACCTGCCATCTGTGTACAGCAAGGGCATCTATTCTGAGGGTGCACTGTACATGTAGGCCACCTTGGATCCAGAATCATGATCCTGCAGTATTTCCAAATTCAAAATAGTCTATGCACAAACAGTCTACACTTATAAGCTTCCCAGCTTCAGATGTTCAGGATAATAGAGGGGGAATCTATTCAGAGTGGGGCAAGACAATGACCTCATAGCCCCCTTCATTGTCATACAAAGCCCTGTTCAAGCATTTGCTGGAATATGTGGAAGGCTAAATGGGTGGTGAGGAAATGGATGCAGATGTGAGTCCTACACTCCAGAGGTCCCAACATATAACAGCAGCAAAGGCCTTTGTGTGTACAGTAAGAAGATCCAGAGAGGGATCAAATGATGCATAAAAGTAGTTACAGTCAATCTATTTTATTGTGTACTTTCTCTTTCAAAGGGAACAGCATATAAATATAAAAGGCATAACAATGAAATGTTCCCTGCACATATATTCATGATAACTAGAACACATTTTTATTAGAATGCAGTTTTGTTTTGACCTTGCAGTTATTATTGATGTAGTATGTAATTTGGGGAAACACCAGTTCACTTCAAATATAGTTCTTAAAATAATGTGATTGGTGAAACCTATAATCTGTTGATCAGGGGTGGGTAAAATTTCCAGTTATTGAAGACATACATGGAAGTTGTAATGATTAAGAGTCTGAAGATGCTGTTGTTTCATTATATCAGATGTATGTTCAGATAGTGTAGTATTGGAGATGCAGACGAATCTTATAGGGAGCATACAATTCCCTTGTGGCAACAGCTCCATTGCTGCCAGCCCGTTTCCTGACACAATTCAAAGTGCTGATTTTGACCTATAAAGCCATAAATGGCTTGGGTTCAGGCTATTTGAAGGCTCATATCTCCCTGTACGAGCCCCCAAGAATATTGAGGTCCTTGAGAGAGGCCCTTCTCTCTGTCCCACTACCCTCTTAGGCACGTTTGGTGGGAACAAGAGAAAGGGCCTTTTCAGTAGCTGTTCCCAAGCTCTGGAACTCCTTTCCTAGGGAGGCCAGGATGGCTCCATTTTTACTGTCCTTTTGGCAGCAGGTAAAGATGTTTTTATGCTGCCAAGCCTTCGCATGACATGGATATTGTTTTGTTTTGTTTTAAAGAGTTTTAAACTTTGAATTTTATTAATGTAATGTTTTTAATTGTTTGAATTGTTTGAATTGTTTAATTGTTTTTTAAACTTGTATTTTGCATGTTTTATAGTGTTTTAACTTGGACTGTTTTAGATTTGTTAGCTGCCATGAGCCCCTGTACTGGGAGAAAGGCGGGATATAAATAAACATAATAAATAAATAAATAAATGAATAAATAAATAAAATCTTAAAACATTTGCTAAGAAGAAATTGTTTGCCTAGGTGTTCATGTAATTCAATATGTATGTAAAACAACTGTCTTGTATGTAATGCAAGACAATTGCTAGCCTAATCCACAAAATGAGCAAAATACAGCTATAGACTATTTTTTTTTGTCCTGTGTGATGATCCTGTGAATACAGTGGCTTTCAATTTATGTTCAAAAAAATCTGGGGTGGTTTTTTTTTTTTAAATAGATGATTATAACAAGCTTCTCAGTGAAAGAAAAGGCAGGTATTATAGAATTAATAATCTTTAACTACAACATTTGGTTGCAGGAGAGTGTTTGATATGCCCAGATCACAGTGTCTGTTTGTGGAGAGTTCTGAAATAAGCCCAGAATGCCTGGCCAGAGCCTAATATAAAGACCTAAATCCAAATGATGGTCTCAATTATACTTGTCACACATGACCTGTAATGCCCTATATGGCTCAGATCAAGGCTATCTGCCAGATCCTATCTCCCTATATGAGCCTGCCCATGTCATGAGATCATTAGGAGAGGCCATTTTCTCAGTCCCTCTACTCAGACACACAAGAGGGCTTTCTTGCTAGCTGCCCCTAGACTCTGGAACTCCCTTTCTGGGGAGACCAGAATGGCTCCTACCCTTCCATCATCAGGCAAAGCCCTTTTTATTCCGGCAAGCTTTTAAAACAGAAAGTCTTTAAAGAATGGTCTGAGGGTGCTATATCATTTCAGACTGAACTGTTTTAATAGCCTTTTATCTTTTAATGGTATTTCATTTTGTTATGTGCAGTTTTAAATCATTTTAATATGGTTAAAAAGTTAGTCCTATTTTAATGTTCACCTTCTTGTATATTTTTAGCTGTATTGTGTTTTTAATTTAATTTAATATTGCAAACTACCTTGAGTTCCAGTTTTAGGGGAAAGACAGCATACTCACCATCATAAACGTGGGAAAGGATTTCTTCTTATAATGTAAGTTAAAAAAAAGTTTGAGGAAAAATGTCTCTATGAGACTTAAACAGTTCAGACACATTTTTATTAATTAACCTTATTGGGTTCTCTGATGAAAGCTCTGCAAGAGGGCCTCTTGTATGGCACTCATTAACTAAATGGTAGCAATTCTCTGTCTGTTTCTGTCTCTCTGGCTGCATCTGCACTGCAAAATCTGTGCAGTTTTACACCACTTTTACTGCTATGGCTCAATGCTATTGAATTCTGGGATTTGTAGTTCCGTGAGCTATTTAGCCTTCTCTGTCAGAGAGATCTGATGCCACAACAAAATACAAATCCTAGGGCTCCGCAGAACTGACCCATGATAGTTAAAGCAGCATCAAACTGCATTATTTATGCAGTGAAGATGCAGCCTCTCCCTCTCTCCTCCCTCCCTCCCCCCCCCTCTCTCTCACACATACTCACACAGACAGACACTTCATCTGCTCCTTCTGATTTAATTCTATCAGAAGTCCAAATTAAGATCACCCTACCCTACTATTAAGTTTTTTCTAAGCGTTCCTAGCAAAACAAAATATATTTACATTATTGATGTAATAGCAATAACACTTTACATTTCTATATCACTTCATAATGAACTAAGCATTCACTAAGTAGTTTATAATGTGTTAGCAATTGCCCTCAACAAGCTGAGTACTCATTTTAACAACCTACGAAAGGTTGGAAGGCTGAGTCAACCAGGAGCCTGCAGGTTCAAACTCACAATGTTGCGGCTGCAGTACTCACATTTAACCACTATGCCACCAGTGCAATTAAAGGCAGTTGCAAGTATAACCATTACACAGGGCAATATATGTTTTCAGCACATGACAGACCCTTTCCCCTGTTAGCAGTCAGGCCTCAAAGTCCTGCTGAAACATAAAGGTCTTTCCCTGCCCAGAAAAAGAAAGCAGTCCAATCTCTTTAGGAAGGGAGTTCCAGAGCCAGGGAGCAGCCACAGAGAAGATCTCTCCCCCATTCCTGTATAGGTGGAAGGACAGAGAAAAGGAACTTCCCAGAATATACCATAGGCAGGCTTATATAGGAGAATGTAGTCCTTCAAATAACATAAAGCTGCACTTTGGCTCTTTGAATTTTGCCCAGGCAGTCAGCCGTGCTGTTGCTACAAGGGAATTGTGTGCTTCCTGCAGCCAGCCCTGATTAACAATCTGGCTGCAGCTATTTGGACCAGCTGAACTTTCCAAGCCTCTTCAGACACGTAGAGTGTGTTACAGTAATCCAAATGGAATGTAACTAAGGCCATGTGTCACTTTAGCTAGGAATCTTCATCAGGACCAAATGAAGCATGGTAGAAGGATTCAACCTCCTCTCACAGTTGTTCCCCTCTTTTCTCTTCAGTATCTCCATGTCTCTGCTGAGCAGAAAGAGCCAGACATACTACTTTTCTTTCTCTGAGTCACAAACTGGCTGGCTGGTGCAAAAAGGTCTTTAAACTGGGACGTGTGTGTTTGAATTCCCCTTCATTTTTGTTATGTTTTTAAAAACTTTTAAAACCATCCTTCAATGTTACAGTGAGCCCTTGTTATCCACCAGGATTTGGTTCTGGGACCGTGGCTACCAAAATCCATGGATGTTCAAATCCCATTAAATACAATGGATAATAAAATGGTATGCCTTATACCAAAAGGTTTGCTTTTGGAATTTATATATTTTTGGAATATTTACAATCCATGAATGCTTGAATCAGTGGATAAAAAATCCATGGATACAGAGAGCCAGCTATATAACATTGTGAGTTTTTTTTAAAGAACAACAAACAGTTCTGTTTTAATTGAGGTTATGAACAATCTTGGGAGCTGTACTGGGAAAAAGGCAAGGTATAATGTATTATGTAGCTAACATACTGGATTCCTGATTCCTCCTGAGCAGCACTGGGAAACAATGATTACAGAAGTCTTTTGCCACTCTAGCCACTATGATCTTGATAAAATCTTCTTAATATTGCTGAGAAACAAAGTTTAAAGAGGCTAGATCAGCAAAAATTAAAATAAAATAAATCCTTCATGCTGTTCTCCTATGGCCCAGTACTATCCCTCTTTTGACCATTCTCTCTCTCTCTCTCTCTGGAAGAAACTAGTGCCGAAGATGCTAGTGCCGAATGTGGCCCATGGCTTTGCCAGCCTTTGATTTATGGCTGTTTCACACTACACAACTACATCAATATGATTCCCTTTTAACTGTCATGGTTTGATCTTCTTGAATCCTGGGATTTGCAGTTTAGAGAGTGGCATTTAGAATTCTTATGGTGTCACTCCACTCCCCACACCATTGACCTCCTTCTATACCACACCATACAGAACCTTTACTAATGTTTTCGGTACTAATGTTACTCATAAATCATAATTCCTGTATATCACCGAATGAAATGGCAATAGTTGTGACATAAACAACTAGCAAAATCAAAATTATACCTATAAATTGCAATATTGTATGCACAGCCTAAATGTATTTACATGTACATTGTTTCTTGTGATTCAAGTACAAAAGGTAAGATGTGATGTCTTTTAAGAAAATTTAGTAAGAATTTTAAAATGTTTAATTTTATTATTTTAATTTTAAAATTTAAAATTTAATTCTTTAAAAAAATCCCTTATGTTTCTCTTCCCTCTGAGCCTTGCCTCACTCACTCACACCATCTCTTCCATGTTTTAAAGGGATGCAGGTGAACACGACAGGTCATTTCTACCAAAAGGTTTGGGGAGCAATGGTGTCACCTCCCGCTTTAGGGTGTCACCTGGTGCAACCTGCACCCCTTTCAGCCCTCCCTCAGTGATCAAAGAACACATCTCATGATCCCCTGGAGGCCGCCATGGCATTTAAAGTGGAGTCTTTATGTTATAACTGTGTTGTGTGAAAGGGCATTTAAAGCCTAATACACCTCGGGACCTACATATGTTCCACATGAACTTATACTGATCCTGAGAGTTTAAAAAAAATGCCCCTTCTTAGAAGGCAAAGGGACATTTTTAATGTGGTGGGTAGTGACATAGGAAAATGTTGTGGTGGTTGTGGTGGTGGTACCCTCACCTAAATAAATTAACACATTCATGATATGAAACCACCTGCTAGACAATGAAGTCCGATTAAAGAACTTAGAAAAGAAAATATCCTTAATTAATTCTTCTGTTTCCAAATTAGGATGAAATTACAATTCTGAAATATCACTGAAATATCAATGATGCTGTGCATATATATTTCTGAAATTAAACCGATAGCAGACACTTAAGGTTTAGATTCAACAACGTGGATAGCCAACTTTATTTTTCAGACATTAAATGTTCCTCTCTTAATACTTACACTAGTGATTTAGTTGCTTTACTTTCTGCACAGTTTTACCATATAATCTTGACAATTTTGCTTATATACCACCAAGTTTTTTTTTTTCTGAAGAGATGCTGCAGTGGCATTTTTTTCTTTCAGATGTCTAATTTTAAAATGTCTAGTTTAAAAATACCTTTCCCACTCCCTAATGACAAACCCAATTAGTCTTGAAAGTTTTGTTCCATGGTATGTGGCTGCTGAGCAGGAGCATCTCATCTTTTCCCATATCAAATAATATTTTCTTAATTTTTAAACTTTTTTTTCTAGCAATCACTAAAACCATATCTTTTCATCCTGAAAGCTGATTATGAAATGTATGTTAATTAAAAAGTGTTCAAACCTTTTAAACAAAGTAGTTTTCCATTTATTGACCACTGACCTTAATTGCTTCTATATATGGTAGTCTTATATTTTCCTTGCAATGTCTGTTACTCTGTATACAATAGTCCCAAAGCACTACAGTTTCTTGAACTGAAAAGATCTCGGGAAATGGATGTAGAATCTCTTTCATTAACTGGCTTGGACTTTTTAAACAAGTCACTAATGAAAGAAGCTGACTGTGCCGTTATTAAATGAATACTCCAGCCTGAATTCTGATACTCTAATGCTTGGAAAGGATATGCTTCTCTTCCCCAGAGTTCTGATTAAGCTACTCTCACTTCCCCAAATGCTGGAGAGGGAATCCCACCTTCCATGCATCCAAACTGTACTGTTTAAACCCTATGATATAAATCACAAAGAGCTCAGTCAGAGTGCAGCCTGACTAACATATGGCCAGGAGATTTCAATTTCAATGACATCTATTTTAAGTATGAAATTTCCTGATTCAATTTGTGAAATCCTTCAAATCTTAAAAAAATGGCATTGTCTAAAAATGGAAGATAATAATAATAATAATAATAATAATAATAATAATAATAATAATAATATGTATTTGTATCCCGCCTCTCCCTGTATTGGATCAAGGCGGGTAACAACCAACATAAGAACAATAAAAATAGAACACAACAAGCCACGAGTAAAAAACATAGCAAAACATATAAAATCCAATTCCTTATCTTCCTCCCACCTTAAAATAGTGCTAAAAACAACAATTCTTAATAAAATACTACCAATAAAGTAGTCAGTAAAATCCCAACATCTTTCTTTCAGTTAGTCTCAAAAGGGCGACAAGATACCAATCCATAGTGATTTTCCAGACTACCATGGCTATGTCTTTGAATTCTGCAACACTGTTTTTCTTGCAATGGATTAACTACCTGTTGCAGAGCAAATAATGTGCTTAATAGTAAAATATACATGAATTTTTACCATGTTCTAATTTACTTTAAATTATTGCATCAGTCAAGTGGCATGGTTACTGTTTTCACATGATTCCCCATGCCACTCTGGAAATGCTTAAATAAGAACAAAGGGCAGAAAATGCTTCCAGTATAGTTCTCAAATCAGGGGTAGGCAATGTTGATGTATGAAACCATGATTCCAGCTTTTCTTGCATGGTTTGTCTTACGCGTAACAGAAATAGCATCCTTTTACACCAAGCTGGCATACATAGCATGTCAAACTATACTATAGGCCCCATTCCCACTGGGCATATAACACGACGTATATCGCTGCGATTCTGACTCGAATTTTTTTCCAAGTCATAATCGAATCTGACCCATCGTTCCCATTAAAAACGGGTGCAAACAGACCCGTTTTTTTACCCCTGTTTTCGCTCCCATTGGTATTTTTCCTGTGGTAATTTGAAGTGGGTTACTTTGCTCCCCGTTCCCATTGCCCTTCTGGAACCTCTTTTTTTAAAAGCAGATGTCAATCAAGTGCTTAAGCACTTGAAGTCACAGCCAATCTGTAGCTTAGGTGCTTTTCCCCTCCAGGAAAGGGGAAAGGGAGCCTCTATTCGCCCCTTTCATCCCAGGCTCTTCTGTGTCTTTCCATAGTTCCTCTGGGAAAGAGAGGAGCATCTATTCGCCCCAAATCCCTTTGGGTCTCAGGCGCTTCTGTGTCTTCCCATAATTCCTCTGGGAAAGAGAGGAGCCTCTATTCGCCCCAAATCCCTTTGGGTCCCAGGCTCTTCCTTGTCTTTCCATAGTTCCTCTGGGAAAGAGAGAAAAAGCCTCTATTCCCCCCAAATCCCTTTGCCTCCCCATTGCTCCCTGGGCTGTCTGAGGGGGCGGCAATCAAGCAAGCATGTAATGCAAAGCCGATCTGCTGCTCAGGAGCTCAGGCAGAGGCAAAAAAAGAAAAAAAGAAAAAGTAATAGTTAAAAATGGTGTTCAATGGGTCTCTTCACACGTCGGTCTATGAATGTGGAGCAGGGAGGAGGTTGCAGGGGGGGGCGTAATGTGTTTACTGCATTTGGAGGTCAATGTAGCACGATCACCTTACCCTGCTTCCCAATCCATGGGAACAGGGGAAATGCTATGCAAATGGGGGAAATGGCGCCGGTAATGCAGGAAAGAGAACAAAGTGGGTGACACCCTCAAGCCAGCCCCTTGAGCACTGCTCCTCCTATCCCCAAATTCCCAAATCAGACACCCTTGTCATTCCCATTCGTGTGCCGTGAATCAGACTCGGGAGGCACAGGAAAACTCGCTAAAATGCACTCTTAAATACCGGTTTATCAACCACTGATTTGGATTTTTTCAGGATAATTCGATCACTTGGGAGTCAGATTCGAATTCCAATGGGAATGATATTGGAGTGATGCAGATCGAATGCATGCTCAAATGAGAATGATGCACCCATGATTCACATCCTGATCCATGTTATAAGCCAGTGGGAATGGAGCCATAGTGTGGCAAGAACAAGCAGGAAGAAATCACACCTCTCCCCTCCCCTCCTGTTTCCACACAGCTGGAGAGAATATAAAAGCATTAATTGGCTGTGATTTTTTTCCAGAGCAACCACATTAACTATGGTTAATTTCAAAATAAGTTAATTTCATATTACATGGCTGTTTAAGATAATAATCATTGGGATTAGCCACAGTTTTGGGTTCAGAAAACAGGATAAGCTGTGGTAAAGCAAGAGTAGAGATTTTAAAGCTTCATGCCTAGATAACAAGAAGAGAGGACCTTATGGAAAGATAAGTCTTGCTGTGGATCATTCTTGCTCATTCACATCACTATAAATCAAGGGTGGGCAAAGTACAAGCTGAAGAGAGCATGGAAGCCTGAGACCATTTTTGCAGGCCTGCAAGTCCCACCATATCATTATCTGCTTCCCACAAAATGGGTAAAGTTTGAAGGTATAGCTCTCTGCCCCTTTCAAATCCTAGAAGCTGCCCACCTCTGCTCTAAACCACCATTCAGCATGACATGCAAACATGACATGCCTCCACTTGCTTAAGAAAATGAAGACGTGCCTTAATTAACTGTCAGGACAATGACTTTATTAAAAGCTCAATTGAAGCTGTATAGAGCTGGGTAGGTAGGTGTGGTCCTATAATTAACCTCTTTGGCTGACATAGAAGATGCTTCATAAAAAAAGCATCAAAGCAGGGCACTGTCTCCACTGCCTGGTGTCCTTCACTGATTAGGAACAATTTGATATTTTAATAAGGACAGAGAAAATACTTTCATGTTTTCCTCTTTGATGAAATTTAGTAGTGTGCAAGCAGAGAAAATGTACATGCACAACTATTATCTTGTCATTAATCAAATGGCCTATATGGAACATATACAGTTATCTCCTTGGATTTAGATTTTACAGATCTTTGTTAAGACCAGGATAATGTCAGTGCATTAACACACTGGCTTCCCTTTTATGCAACTGTATATTCCATCACCAAATATTGTAAAAACAAAAACATCAGCATGTATCTCTGTATCAGAGAAAACTATTATTCTGAAAATGGTGGTCACGGTACTTATTTTGCACTCCATTCAGCCCCTTCATCTGTCTGGGATCAAAGCATATTGCTCACTTTCTCTTAAATAATAGAACATTTCTTTGCAAATCCTTCAGCTATGAAGATAAAAAAAGATAAATGAAACCATAGTAAAACATTATTAAGGCCTCATCATATGTGAGTATTTATTTATTTATGGGATTTATATCCTGACTTTCTCCCAAAATGGGATTCAAAATGACTGTAGTGATTGGAGCATAGGTGAAAATTGTGTGGCCTGTGGATCACATGGGGCCATTGGGAGTTTTCTCCTCCACTGAGAAGAATTCCTAGTCTATGAAAGTGTCTATAGTATCAGGTATGAAGTGGAGTGAGTTTGCTGAATGGATATGCATTTGGCTTCTAATCAATCATAGCCCAATTGTCCATTCTATATAAGAAGCCAAAATACTTGAAGTCACAGCACAAACAACGGGAAAAGTTTTTTTATCCCCATGATAAACATGTTAGAATAATATGAATTTGCCTATGAATCCACATGCTTTATGGCAGCCCAGAAAACAGTCTGAAGCCACGTAATACTGCTCTACAGTTGATACTAGACATTAGTAAACATGGTTCTGAACTACAGATAAGTCAAAAACAAGTAAACTGCAGTGATTAGAGCAGAGGTGAAAATTGTGTGGCCTGTGGATCATATGTGGCCATTGGGAGTTGCATATGGTGGCCCTGGGGACACATGTGGCCTTTGAGAACCCCAGTGTCCACCAAAAGTCTTTTAATTCTGGTGAGCTTTTGGCAACTGACTGACTACAGAGAAAGGACAGGGGCTGCACTTTTTAAAAACAAATCAATACCATTTTGATACTATATATTATGTTAATATTATATATTCAATATTTATGATGCTTTTAATATTATAACTTTTAAAGATCTGCCCTTTTTCAATGCTTTTAACTATAGCTAGTTTAGGTTTGTTGTGATTCTCCTTAAGTCTGGTAGAAAGGAAGCACGTAAGTCAAATGAATAAGTAAACAATAGTTACAGATGGCCATCAAGCAACAGGGCTTAAGAGGTCTGGGTGTTGGACGATGACTCTGGGGACCAGGGTTTGATTATCAGCTTGCCATGATCTTGGGCAAATCACATGCCTTCAGCCTCAAGGGAAGGCAATGGTAAACCTCCTCTGCCAAGAGAACCCCATGATAGGGTCTCCATAAGTCAGAAATAAATAATAAATAATAAATAAAAATTTTATTTGTATACCGCCCTTCCAATGATCAGGGCGGTGAACAACATAATAAAATCAAATACAGTAAAACACAACAAAATACACATAGCAAGTACAGTAAGATACACAAAATACACATATTAAAAACGAATTAAAAAACCCCATCAGCCAACCATCTTGCCAACAAAAGAGGGAGGAAGGCCAGCTGGAACTTCATTCGGGGAATGCAGCTTGGAATAAGAAGGTTTTTAAATCCCTTCTGAACTGAGCCAGGGAGGTGGCCGAGCGGGGCTCTGTGGGCAGCGTGTTCCAAAGGGCTGGGGCGGCGATGGAATACGTCCTCCTCATTGTGGAGGTAAGCCTGGCCCCTGGAACCCTAAGTAATTGCTGCCCAGAAGTTCTGAGGGTGCGGGGCGGAATGTATGGGTGACTTGAAGGTACACAACAAAGCAGAAAGTAGCCCACAGACCATATATGTCCTCCAACATTTTTGTTTATTTTGTGCCTCCCATGCCCTTATACTCCCCCCACATAACATACAAAGCAAAAATGGGTTGCTACTGCAATTCAGGAGTGATATGGTTTTGCTGATGAAATTCAACAGCAGAGGATGGCTTCTGTTTCCAGACAGAGTGGGGATGGTTTCTCCCTGTCTTCTCTGTTTCTGTGTGTTTCCATTAAATCCCCTTCTTATTACACAGAATTTAATAATAAAACACCTTAGTCCCCTTCTTATGATTCAGAAAGCAGCAAATTCCCTTCTTATCATAAAGTTTTGAGTATTTTGAGTTACTTCCCTTCACCCTTCAGACCAAAAATCCCGCAGTGTCAGATCCAAACACACACACCCACCAAGCTGAAAAGGCACTGACTTTCTTCAATAATCAGTTTGGCTGAGCAATGCAGTGGGGTGGAGGATGAAGAGAACTAATAATAATAACAATAATAAAAACTTCATAGGAAAATATCACATTTTAGCACCCAGAAGAAGGTAGTGAACTTTGCAAGTGGAGGCATTAATTAGAGTGGGAAAATAATCTTGAAAAAACCGCTGGTTTACCACTGCTTTCATTTGATTTCTTTCAAATTGCTAATAACTTTACATAGAACTTTGAAAATAGAAAGCTTACAGCGATTCACTGTCTCTTCCTCTTGCAAAGCACCATTGGGCTTCCTAGACTTCTAATGCCAACAGTCTATGACGCAGTGAGAACCACATAATTCAAACTGCGAGAAGGAGGCCACTAGGAGTTCCATGTCTAGATGCCAGTGACTCTGCTGTCTCAAGTAATACAGTAATTAAAATTAAAATTAAATTTAGCTTTCCAAAAAAATCATTTTCTGTTACTATTAATGCATATCAGCTATTACTGTTAATGTACATTTAGTGTCTAAGGAGTTGAAATAGTTTAGTTACTTGATGGATTAGTTCAATGGCAAGATCTGTACCACCTGACATAGGGGAGTTCATTCAAGAGTAGAAATCATGACTATCTCATTTGGTTTGCTTGATAAGGTAAACTTTTATTTCATACATTTCTCAAGTAACAAATAACGACCATCTTCTCCTAATATCACAGGATACTGAAACAGGGATGTAAGTTTTCATAAATTTTCTTCTTGAAGGAAGACATGAATAATTCTAACAGTTTTCTTTCACGGCAAGAAAGTCTTTCAAAAACATGCAATTTTTGAAGCCCATTCTGCACAAAATTCAAAGGTAGTTGTTTTGCACTGAAAACAGCATTTTCTGCAAAGGGAAACATATTCTGTGCACAGAAAATATTATTTATACATAGAAATGTTGTTTTCTGCTAAGGAAAAACGGTATACAAATAAAAATTTATTATTATTATTATTATTATTATTATTATTATTATTATTATTATTATTATTTTCCTGAGTAGAATGTGCCATTTTCTATGCAAAACCACCACATCTGAATTTTGTACAGAAATTCATGAATTCATGCAGGATTCTTCATGTCAGGTTTTCCTGACACTAAAGAGTGTGTGTGTGTGTGTGTGTGTGTGTGTGTGTGTGTGTGTAGGACAACTTTTCATATATTTTCAAATATTCTTCCCATTCCTATACTGAAGACAAAAACATCAGTTTCACATATAGTAACATATTCTACCTACTTTTTATACCTATAATGAGAGGAAAGACTGTAAGCCTTTCTGAATCCTCCAAATTGACCTCTTGGTTCACTTACTCCTGGATTAAAAAGAAGTTCATCAAGGGATTGGCATTTCTCAACAAATGTAAATTCTAATATGTTTTCTAAGAAATAAAACAGTTTATTGGACTTGGTTTTTAACAGAGATCAGGGTGTTTTTTATTTGTTTGTTTGTTTTGTAGAAATACATTTTCCTCCTGAACCAAACCATTCATCTAGTAGTACTTTCCACAGTAGCTGCTCAAGATCTACAGTCTGGAGTCTTTTTCTGCCCTGCAAGCTAAAGGTCTTCACTGCAGAAGAAGGAAGTCATGACTCCATAGTTGCTGAGCAGTTTTAACAGCAACTTGCTCTGGAGCTCCTCCAAGTATGAGCAAAGCATTCATTAAACTATTAATTTAGTCATCTTTACTCTAGACCAACGTTTTCAGCGTGCCTGTTGAAAAGACCTAATTATATCTCTATCTGTAAACTAACCCATTGCCATCAGTATAAAGCATTTTCTTTGGCTTATATATCTCAAAACATTTTGGACTGAATATGCTTGCTAATCCCAATTAGTATAAACTCTGAATGAGATCAGAATGGTAAATCAACACTTAGGTAAATCTCATTGATTCAGTGGGTCTGCCTTAGCTTGCACTAGTAGTTGTACTTTCAATCTTTAGTGAGTAGGTTTTGTTTTTCTTATTTGAATGTTTACTAAGAACTAAATCCAAATTATTATTTTTTCTTAGGCATGAGAAAAGATGTAAAATTTATATTTGCATAGAGTTATTCCATTTTAAAAGATAATTATCAATTATACAGTACCCCAAGTTTACACACACACACACACACACACACACACACACATATTATAAAGGAAAATAAAATGTCGGTGAGAGGAATCTTTCTTCACTGTTTGTCAAATCACCTGAGGAACAAACACCTTGAATTTCTATATAAACTAAAAGCCAAATGGCTTCTGCCAGTAAATGCAACCATTAAGTGATCAATTCCAAGGGTAAGCCATTATGAATTGTCTGTCATTATTCTTGGCACTTCTTTTTGGATAAGAAACAGGCATACCAGTAAAGATGCTGAATAAATTCCATATATTGATGTTCCATTGTGGTGTCACTTTCCAACATAAGCATGGAAATTTTCAGATCAAAGAGAATTAAAATAAATCAAATACCTTCAAAGCCTGTCTAAAATACCGCCTACAGTCAATTTTTCTAAACACTGAACTGTTATCTTAATTACTTTACTTAGCTCACAAGATGCTGCGATCTGTATTTGCACTGTTACCTTGAGTAAACAGGGAATTTGGGGGATTGAAGGGGAGAAGGATGAAGAAGAGGAGGTGGTGGCGGCGGAGGAGAGCAGTAACAACAGCAACAACAAGAAATCATTCATTGCATAGCTAAATACTTTGCTAAGTGCTTTGGTCACTCATTTCAGGTTCATGTTAGGAGTACTGTACCATACTGCTTACATTTCAAGCACTCTGATAGTCTTTAACAAATCAAGCCATCAATTACTGACCTGACAAATGCATAATGTTATACATAACTGTCAAAAGTTCAGTAATTTACTCCATCCCATGGGAGGGAATCTTGCAGAAAGCACTGAAGGAATCTTGAGAAACAGGGATGGGTGTGAGTCATGGTTCTAAGGCATTCTTTATCTTGTCCAACAGCCAAGATGTTAAATCTTAAAT
Organism: Sceloporus undulatus; assembly: GCF_019175285.1. Taxonomy (NCBI): domain Eukaryota; kingdom Metazoa; phylum Chordata; class Lepidosauria; order Squamata; family Phrynosomatidae; genus Sceloporus; species Sceloporus undulatus. The sequence goes on along the minus strand of NW_024802935.1, from coordinate 3,871,993 downwards.
TAGCCATCATTCTGTAAATAATACCCTGGAAACACCCAGGCTTCAGGGAAAACCAGTATTCTGTTGTGCATTCATTGTATGAGTGAGATCACATCAACACTATCAGAAACAATAGGATGTTCTCATGCTTATCCGTGGACCAATAAATATCTACTTTGCAGCCAGTATTGAACAATGAAATGTGGCTTATCTGGTTTTTTATAATCTATCCAGCCATCTATAACTTGAATTATTTTAAGTTTCTTTAAATTTATTATTTTATGTTTCCATTTTTACTATCAATTAAATCTGTACAGAACCACTCCTAATACAGTTTTGAATAACTAATTTTTCAGTTCTAGCCAGTTTTTCCTGTGCAAATGTACTCCTGATGCAATTATCAAAACAGCTGGGAATTATGAAATTTGATTTTCATTTGTGACTTTTATAATTCTATCTAACATGACCCTCCAGATGTTTTTGGAGTATAGCTCCCAGCAGTTTGAGCCAATATGAGCAAGGCTCAGGAATTCTGGGAGTTTCAGTCCAATGACATCTGGAAGGCTGCACAATTTCCAATCTTACTATACAACTGGACACAATATTCCAGGTGGGGCCTGACCTAAGCAGAAGAGAGTGGCACTATTACTTCTCATGATCTAGAAACTATACTTTTATTGATGTCATGGGAAAACTTGTCAAAGGCGTTACTGAAATCAAGATATACTATATCCACAGCATTCTCTTCATCTACCAAGCTAGTAATTTTATCAAAGAAAGAGATCAGATTTTTCTGGCATGACTTCTTTCTCTGAAACCCATGTTGACTTTTTGTGATTATAGAATTGCCATCTAGATGATCACAGACTCTCTGTTTAATGATCTGCTCTAGAATCTCTCCTGGTATAGATGTCAGATTAACTGGACGATAATTGTTGGGATCCTCTTTTTTCCCCTTTTTGAAGATGGGACGTTTGCCCTCTTCCAGTCTGCTGGGACTTCTCCTGTTCTCCAGGAGTTCTCAAAGATTATTCCCAATGACTCCAATATTACATTTGCCAGTTCTTTTAATACCCTTGGATGTAGTTCATCTGGTCATGGAGACATAAATTCATTTAGATTAACAAGGTATTCCTGTGCTATCTCTTTACTTATTCTGTTCTGAAATTCCCCTAATTGTCCTCTACTCCATTAAGAAGCAGATTTAAGAAGAAAACCGTATTTTAAAAAAATAGTTTGTTTTTTTTATTCAAAAGAGATCTCAGTTATATACACTATGACTCCAGTATAACAAAAGCTGGAAAATAAAAACAGAAGAGGAGGAAAAATAACTACATTAGTTGTAGGTTTCTATAAAAGCTGACCTAATATCCAAATATAAATCTGTTTGTAATTTTTTTCTATACAGTGGGCCCACATATCAGCATGCTAGTGATCTGCAGAATCCATGGCTCACCACATCCCATATTATTCAGTTGGTGGCACATACATGCAGATGGGTGGACATGGACATGCACACATTGTGACCAACTGAATAACAGGGGTTGCAAACATCCATTCTGAACACATTCCAGCATATCAAAATTATATTTGAACTGTAGTGTTCAAAACTAGACAAAGTATTCCTGTTGAAGTCTGACTGAAGCAAAATAGAGTGGTGCTATTACTTTTGTTAATTTGGATACTATAGTCATCTCAAAGCTTTCAGAAAAGCCCTTGTGGTCTCTTCCAACTCTACGGTTTGAGAGCCAATAATAGCTACATATCAAACAATAAATCATGTGAAAGGCATCTCCACACCTAACATACAGGGGAAAGAAAGAAAGAAAGAAAGAAAGAAAGAAAGAAAGAAAGACTGAATCATCCAGGGGAAGGAACAGGCTGATGATGAAATTTTGTGTATACTGAAGTATAACTGTATTTTTGTTTGCATATTGGTCTAGGAAGAGAACCAGCATGGTTTGAGCATTGGACTGTGACTCTGGTGAACAGGACTTGAATCCTAACTCAGCCATGTAAATCCACTGGGTGACTTTGGGCAAGTCACACTCTCACAGCCTTAGAGGATGACAAACCCTCCCTCCTCCCAAAAACCTACCAAGAAAAGCCAGCCTCAGGGTCGCCATAAGTTGAAAATTGTTTCAGGAACTTTGAATTTCAAAAATAAAATTAACAATTGGTCCAGGAACTGTTTCACATTAAAATGGTAACTTGATTAATTTCTCCCTACTGAATGGATCAGTAAGAAATGATCTTCTGTTCCAAAGAACAGGAATTCAAATAAACAAGAAGTCAGAATTATTCCTTTGACACTTGGGCTGGACTAAACCTGTGAAATTAGCTGTTTAGACAACTCCAGAAGCAAAGGGAGTTTTTCCACTAAACTCATTAGACATCCAGGGAAGCTTCCATCTACAGTTCTGCTGATTGCAGCAATACCATTGTGAATCAGAGCAACCCCAGACATTGCCTCCTGCCACCTCTAAAATAGCCTGTATTGATCTCCTTGTGGTCAGCTAAGCTAGCTAAAAACTGGGTGAATGAAATCTAATGCATTTTTAAATACCCTTTAAAAAAATGATCCTGGCCACAAAAAAAAAAGTGTGTGACAGAGACACATCAATATGTTGCATCATATGAATTTTTTAAATGAGCAAATACATCAACATACAAACTGGGCATTCAGTCAAGCATTACCTCTGTGTCAGTAGCTCAAGAATTGTGGGGTTTTTTAAAATCATGTTTTTCAGCTGTTTTCAAACCTTAATCTTTTGTCTGATAATTTCTGTAAGAAATGTAACCAATGACAGGTGGCAGAAAGATTCATTCTGACAAAAGACAGTACAGTCACCCCTCCTAACTCGTGGGGCACCCATTCCAGACACATACCCCCGTGCGAAAATGGTGACTCACACATATGTGAGTCCCATAGAGAATAATGGTGCATGCGCCTGTGGTGCACATGTGGGGATGCACACAGGCATGCATGCCCATTTTAAAAATAGCAGCTCATTGCTTCTGAAAAGAACGAGACCGCAGACTCCAAGTCCGCACATTTGAAGGGACAACTGTACTGAAAATACTGACAACTGCTAGTAATTGAAGATAGGATTAAGTGCTGAATTGCCAAAGAAGTTTTATTTAAGTGTATATACTTGGAAGAAGGAAGTGTTTGTCATCTATCACCTAATCTAAACTGTGGCGCAGTACAGACCACTGAAAAACAGCAGCCTGCCGGCACCTGTTTTTCCTCCAGAGGGAAGCCACAGCCGCCAAACCGTGCGGCTTCTCTCCAGCAGAAAAAGAACCTGTGAAAAGCAGGTTCTTTTAAAGCTGCAGTGGTGGCGTAACAAGTGCGCCATTGGCGCACTCATTACGTAAGCACCATGCAGCAACATGCAGATGCCGTGCAGTGCTTACGTAAAAATGGCAGCACCCATGCCATGATTGTTATGCCACCATTATGCTCTAGGGTTAGGGACCATGAGGTTGCCAGGCGGTCCCTAACCCTAGAATCACCCCTGGTACGCCGCTTATTGGCGGTATGTACTGGGCCAATATTTCAATCTGAAAAACTACATTAACCTGTGGGGTTTTGTTTGTTGTGCCTTTCTTCTGTTATTATTTTCAACTGCCATGATATCCATAAAAATACCCAGGGTATTAGATCTTTAGCTATATAATGAGTTTAATGCATATGTTTATTGTATCAACATTATTGCTGACCAACAAAGGTAATAAAGAGACCAGGCACAAAGACTGGGAAAATGGGCCACTTCATTTAATTCTAAACCTATATTTCCTTTAATCCTTGAGAGCTGCAAGAAGGGATGAGAAATCTAGTAAGGGAGCAGTGAGGCAGGTGGTCTCACCCAAAATCGATATTCCCACCTATCTTCGAAAAAGTTTCTATCAAAACAACCAGCAGTTTCATTGCTATTTTCAACAATGTTAGTCCATTTCATCCACTAACAGTGATCCATTTCCCTTCCTTCCAGCTTTATTATATTACCCCTCCAACCACATTTCAGATACTCCATTCCTTATGCAGTAGTCATAGATTATACAAACTAAAGAACACAAGATAGGTTATTTACAAGACAAGCCATGTTTCCTCCTTCTTCTTCTCCCTTCAGACAGAGTTTTGCTAAAAGGTTGCAGCTGACAGAAATGATGCTGACAATTGTTCAGATTAAAGTTTTTTCCTCTATACTTTGGGAATCTAGAAATTTTGTCATTCAATCCCCGAGGCTACAGGTACATAAATTTTCAAATATGTCCAAAATGTACAGGTGTGACCCTGTACCTTCTCTACTCCTTCAGAGACCTCACTGAACAACAAAAAAATTCCTCCCTTTAAACAAACAAAAAGCCCAGACTGTCTAAAATTTCTGTAGTTTTTTCTGTAGATTTACTAGCTTACTGAATCCACTTCACGTACCAGCTGTTTACTTTCTTCCTCTACAGTACAAAAGAACTCTACATGGTTGCTCATAACTCCATTGTAATTAAGGTACTCTTAGGTGTTTATCACACAGGAGACAAAGTACCCAAATCCAATGGATCCTATGAATATTCCACAAGAGTGGGATTGTTTTCAGACTCATCAGGGCACTTTGGCATTAACCCAACATTAACCCATGCAAAAAGCAGCAAAATCGATCAGCTTTTTTGCAAGGGTTAATGTCGGGTTAATGCCAAAGTCAAGTGACATCATCTGAAAACAATCCCACTCTTGCGGGATATTCATAGATTTAAACCCTGTTTATCCACAAGATTTGGGTGCTTCCCTCACCTGTGATAAACTCCACTGTCACTTTCACACTATGCAATTACAATACTTTGATCCGACTCTTATTGAAATGGCTTCATGCTATGCAGTCTGGGGATCTGTAGCTTCATGAGACATTTAGAATCCTCTGCCAGAGAATTCTAGTGCCTCACCAAACTACAAATCTTGGGATTCCATAGGATGTGGCAATGGCAATCAAAATGGTAACAAAGTGCTAAAATTATGTAGTGTAGTGTGAAAGTGATCTTAGGGTCTGTATAGACAGGGGTGGCCTGTAGCTGCCCCTTTTAGAGCCAGATCGGGGCCACAGGAACTGCATACCATGGCCCTGATCTTGCCTTTCCAGGGTGCAAAAAGGTGCCACAAAAAGTAGCTCCTTTCTGCACTGCAGAAAGGGCACCATAGTTGCAGTGCCACAGCTCTTCCATGCTGCTTTCGTGCTGCGTCATGTAGACACAGTGTCAGAGGAGCGTTGTGATGACGTGAGCTGTGTGGTGCAGTGTGTGGCATCACACCAGTCTGGGGGCGAAATCAGGGTGTCTGTCATGTAAACACCACACTCTGACTCCCCCCTCAAGCTGGCCAAAGACAGCCCCACAGTGGTTCCTACTATGGCAACATGTAATTGTTTCTAAATTTGTGTCTCAGAGTCTAAAGTAACACATGAGTTAAACAGTGAGAAAGGGCTCTGTTCTAACACTCTTCAAAACCCCTATGCTGACTCAATATAAAAGAGTTTTTGGTTTGGCAAAAAAAGGCTTTGGACACAACCAACGTTTTTCTGGAAACACTTCCATTATTGTAGCTAGGGGGATGGCTGGCTACCTATCCCTCCAACAACAACAAGAACAACTATTATTATTATTATTATCATTATCATTATTATTTGGCTCTTCTCATGGATTAAGGTCATATTATTATTATTATTATTATTATTATTATTATTATTATTATTATTATACATTTTCTTTTCTTTTTTCTTTTTTAAATATTTTATTAGCATTAAAAATACATCCACAAAGACAAATCATACTTACAAACAATAATACATTCATCAAATACCGTTAACAAAAGAGGAGGGGTAGGGAAGGGGCATAGACACACTACATCAGTTAAAACACATCAATTAAAGTACACATCAATTTAAAAGGACACACATACAGTTTAAAAGGACAAGCTATACACATATTAAAACAATCCACATTTAAATTTCATCTTTTAAAATTCACAATTTAAAAATCACCTTCAGTAAGCCCTTCAGGGCTGTGGTTCTCAAGTTATCTGATGTGGGTGACTGACTGTGTGTGTGTTGTTGTTGTTTTTTCCACTCTGCTTTGAACCAGTACCAGATTTGTACCCACTGGTTACAACTGTTTTTCCTCTCTTGGAAATTCACCATATACTGGCAAGCAATGGCTTGGGCATTGAGAACTTTGACATGTAAACAGTGCAGTCAGTGATACCTTCTATAGAAGGATACTAAAAATGTCTTTGCAGGTGTGAAAAAATTCATATCTTGGAAAAGTTTATTCTTTTGATGATGATTCCTAAAAAACAAAAACAAAATCCAGCTAGTGTGGACAACAACTATGTTTGCTGGGCCATTCTAGGAATGACAGGAAATACTTTCCTCAAGCACTGATGTTGATCTTCAGTAAATTGTACTCTCTATGGTTGAATCATACATACATTTACATAGGAATAAGAGAGCCAGTGTGGTGTAGTGGTTTGAGCACGGGACTGTGGCTCTGTAGGCCAGGATTCTGAATCACCATTAGGCCATGGAAACCCACTGGACAAGTCACACTCTCTCAGCTACAGAGGAAGGTAATGACACACGCCCCCAAAAAAATTTGCCAAGAAAGATCCATAATATGTCTTAGGGTCGTAATAAGTCAGAAATGATGTGAGGGCACACAACAACAAAGTTCCTCTGAACAGATTAAGTTTTACTTCCTAGCAGACATGCTTTGCATTATGATGAAAATTAAATCCTCTTTTAACAGTAATTGGAATCATTAAATGTGCTGCTTAAAGTGTTCAGACATTGTTCCAAATAAATGCTGCTTGTAGTAGAGATTTGTACAATTTACTTTTGAAAAATGTGCAATATCACATGCTTTGCCAGTGTCTGTCGCACACAGTATCTGTATTCAGACATCTGATACCCTTACAAAGCAAGCTTTGTACCTCCTACCACTTTCTGTTTGTTCTCCTTTCTCCTCTGACCTTCCCACATACAAAACAAAACATTCCATGAATAGGTATGTGAAAACCAGGTACAGTCACACCTCCAGGCTTAGAAGGGGCAGTAATGGTAGCAGTGGAGAACACATAGTGCATAAACAGCTATTGTTCTAATAATCCATTTTGACCATGGGAAATACCTTTGTTGCGGTAGTAGTTGATATTAAAGTGATGTGGGAAGGGAGGCAGGAGGAATGTAAGTTATGTGGGCCATGTTCCAAGGTAAAAATGTCTTTATACTTCTAAAAGGCATTTTTTAATACTCATTACACTTAAACAAAAACACAACAACATGATCTCCTGTTCAGTGTCTTCTCACTAATTCACAGAGCCTACCAGATTTCAGAAAATCCTCTAGCATAAGCCCACTGCCTTTGCTTCCTTTGTTGGATTGACCTGTAGAACAACAGGCTAACCTTACCCATCAACACAGTTGCTCCAGAAGATGCTATTCCATTGCTCTCATAGCCATGCATGTCTAGTTTATCATAATTTCATAAAGCTGGGGCAGATTAAGCAGAGAGGGTGGTGATTGGAGCACATGTGACATTGCTGATGCTGAAGTGGATTGTAGAAGAGATCCATTTTGGAAGACTATGCCATGGTAGTGGCAGCTGTGCAGAAATCCTTGTCAGCTGCCATTGAATAGAGAAATTGTCATTTAGAAATGCCTTTCTAGGTCATGAAACACTTGGGGAAATTAATGCATTCACCCAAAGGCAGAGGTATCCTCTTTTGTGAGTATATGTTCTAGTACGTTGCCTTTGTGAAATACCAGACTCTCAACCATGCAATTTTTGAAAGGCTGCTTTCAACTGTATCCACTGATAAAAATATCAGCATTGCCCATCTAGATTTGCCTGAATGGTCATATAAGCTTGCCTCAAGGTCAGAGGTTATGCTTTCCATCCCATGTAAACAGGCAGGGAGACGACAAAAGTCCCTGCAAAAATGTCTTTATGGCTGAAAACCTTTTCAATAAGGTTCAGTACTATTATTTCGAAATAAGTTCTGCCCACCCTCCTAACATAAGCCTGGTATCAATATCTACCATTTGGACAGCTGCTAGTACCCCAGCAGGGCCACTAATGGGTCATACTCACAGTTACCAATAAACAACAGGCAGTCATTTTAAGTAGCTTGGAGTGTAACTTGGGACCTCGGAGAACTGGAGCAGAATGGAAAGGAGAGGGAAGGGAATATAATGGGTGAGAAATGCATATACCTCACGGGACAACGATTCTGAACAGTTCTTGAAAAACGGCTGCTGTGGGATGGATGAGGAATGTATTGGGGACTTCTGGCAGCATCAGGGCCGTTCTCCCAGGCGGTAACATGCGTTTTTCACCCATTCAGTTCCCTTCCCACTCCCTTCCATTCCACTCTGGGCACGTTCTCAGAGGCCGTAAGATAAATTCCTTGGTATAACAAGAGTAACTTGGTGTGATGTTATGTCAGATGCATTGTGAAATAAAACACTACTCTTTCTTGGAAGAGAGAGGTAAAGGGAGAAAGAAAGAAGGAAGGAAGGAGAGAGGATATTTAGTATTTTCTTACTTCCATGGATCTTTTTTTTTAAATCTAACTAGACAGTATATTTATAGAGTTTGTGTGAAATATACTGCACTGTACCTCTGTAACTTAAGTTAGTAGTATATATGTATGCATACATAGGGATGATATGCTCAGTGATCACACTACAGCAGCTGAGTTTGTTCTCACATGAGACTGAGATGAATTTAGTTGCAAGTGTAATGGATTTCTGAAAACACAAATAGGGGGAGAGGACTCTTGTGTCTTTTTCTAAACTTTTCAGACCTTTTCAGGGTTGTTCTACCTAAAATGGGAATGTTGTGTATTCTTCCCCATTAGTAATTTTTATTCTCTTGTTGCCTGTTCATACTCTTTTGACCACACTCTGATGCTGCTCAGCTACACAAGTCACAATTTTCCTCTGTGAAATGTTGGAGTGTATGCTCTTGTGTGCTGCCTGCTTAAGAGACAAACCCAGAAGACCTCAGTGCTAATTGCCTGTGTTGGAGGAAAGGAAGAACAAGGTTTCAGTATGAACAGAAGCTAAACAGAGTGTTGCCCCAAGACAAGACCATCGATCACCTCTCATATTTGATATCAATTTGATATTAAAAGGGAAACTGAGGTGAGTGACCAGTGAGTGACCTGGAAAAGTGACCCCAATGCGGAAGCATGGCCATACAATATTTGAATATCTGGTTGGCTCTAACGAGGGAGTAAGGAACAGCACCCCCACAACGAGCTCACCCAAGGCATCAGATCACCTTTTGTTTCTGAACGGTGATGATGGGATTCTGGCCAAAGAAGGTGACTGTGCATATACAGCCAAAGGACACTTTACGAAGAGAACAAGATTTCTTTTTTACACTAACTACCCAAACATTTACTTGATCTTTTGACCATTCTTCTCTCCTGAAAAATCATCAAGCAGTGAGTTAATCCATTAATTCTTTGATTATTGCCCTGAGTCATGATTTTGGGTATATATATCACCACTTAGACAATGGCAATTTGGCCTAGTTTGTAACAGTGCAGACACTGTGTTGGTTCTATTCGACTCCTCAATAAGCCAGCCATCTCGTGGCTATTGAACCCACTCCATTCAAGATGCTCATTGATTTGAAGCACGCTTGAAGATCAGTAATGGATCACTATTCATCTTCTCTCACCTTTGCTTCATTAGTTCTTGTGTGTGTGCATGAGTGTGTGCCTGTGTGTCTCTGTGTTAATTACTTTCTTAATAAAATTACAAAATCTATTTGGAATTGCCTTTGGAGCTCTGTGTGATTTGGAACCAGTATAAATACTTCCACCATTAAAAACAGGGACTAGCTATCCACAGGTGGTTACATCCGTAGATGGCAGATCTGCCAGTATGGAGGGCAGAGTGTATGTTGCTTTGTATTCCAAAAGGTGTAAATAAATGTCTGTCAGTGATGATATCTGTGTGGACAGTTATTTCCTATATTGATAGCCTACAGCCGTTAAAGAGTATTTCAGCAGATGCAGATTTCAGCATGTAGATTTATGGTGCTATATAAATAAACAACAACAACAACAATATCATTCAAGGACTAGAGCTGTGTTCCCCTTGCTTTTCTGTTATACTCCACTATAACCAGGCCTGGTTGAAGTACTGATACCATCTAGTTTTCTTGGCTGCCAAGTATGCACCAAAAATGTTATCATTTGTTAGGTTTCTCCATCACTTTTAACACTGGAGTGAAGAAAAAAATAGTCTCCTTTATTATCCCCAGATCAGTCACCTGATATTCCACATTGTTATCCAAATGCAATGTGACCCTATTAAAATAAATAACACTCCATTTAACACAAACTTTTGTCCTCAAGGCACTTGGATACATGTGGTTGCCTTTTACTTTGCAAAGAAGGTGTATTTTTCTTCCAGTAAAAGAACTTTGTACCTTTAGGTTTATTTTGCCACTTGATGTTATTACACTCTAGCATTGTGTGTTCACAGGTTGGAGGCCAATGAGGTTTGCCAGAATATGCTGGCGTGATTTAAGGCTTCAGGTTTATCCCAAGGAATGTATTCTCCTGGGACTTGAGATCATATATAAATAGTGGCAGCATACTCTGGATGTTTCTAATATTTCTCCCATGGCAGTAATGGAGACACTATTTAAAAAAAGAAAAGAAAAGAAAGAAAAGAGAGAACAGCTGTCACAGATATTTCATTGTCAATGGAACATCTTCCATTTCATTTATTAAAACAGCAAACTTCTATTCCTTAGCAACCTGTTTTTTTTCCTGGCCCTTTTTGGTTCACAATAAAACCATCTGATGTAAACCCTGTAAAAACGCTGTCACTTAATACATGCACATAAACAAACTACTTACAGGCCTCACTGCACATGTCAAGGAAACATTCACTGCAACTATTAAGCAAGGTATGATAAACTCAAGGCAACACGTATACATCTGCTTTTCTCTTGTGTCTATGCATGGGTGAGATTACCTACCATTTCATATTAGTAAAATAACTAAAATTGCAGAGACCAACTTGGTAAGAGAATAAACAGTGTAAAAGAAACTTTCCACCTATGGTTTTCTAAATTTCAGTGACCATATGTGGATATAAGGAAGATATTAGATTTTGATGGCCCAGAGGCATCCAGTGTTTGTTTTAGCAGATTACACACCAAGGCATGAAATTGTTGTAGCTAAATAAGCACAATTATGATATAGCTGAGATTGCTGACATATTTTAAACCACCTTTATGGGGATGGAAAACCTGATGTAAAAGGAAAATCATCCTTGATTTAAAAACCAAATCAATGGACTTTATCACAGAGGCAAAAAAGATAGGAGCATAGTGTCAAACTGTGAAATAACATGAAGATAATCACACAACGTTGTGTGATATTGTGATTAGCCCATAATTATCCCGTGAATAAAGAGGAATTCTAGTGCAGCTTTTTATTCATGGGAAAATCCTATAGATAAAAAGCAGTGCTAGATTTTCTCTTTATTCATGTGATAACTGCAGAATAATTGCAATATTGCACCTTCATGTTATTGCGCAACATCATGTTGATATGACATGTGATAATCTTCATGTTATTACGAGATATCAATGGGAGCATCCTGCTATGCTCCCGTCTATTTTGCTCGTGTGATAAGTCCAATGTCACAAATCCCATGACTGTATAAACTAGGGATCTATAAGATTCTATAAGAAATTGGACAGGCTCTCCACTGCCACTGGTTGGCAGACTGTAAAGAGAATGTTAATGTTTTCTATTCTAGTCCTATTATCCAGTTATACTGGCTGGGTAGTAAAGGGTGGCATTCTAACTCCTTAAACTTACCTATAGTAGCATACGCCCGAACAGAACTTTAATGCAATTCTACAAGTAGAAACAAAACTCCTGACAGTGACCTGACAGCCAGCATTGACTCCCTTGGTATGATACTATGTGATTGTGCAAAACAGTATGGCAGCTATTAGGCCACTAAGGGAAATGCTATTGTCACAGAGGAAAAGCTAAAATATGTTTAGTAAAGAGAAAGAAGTACTTTTACCATTACTTCTCTCAGCAAGCCCAGACCCACCATATTTTCAATTTTTTTCTACATACCCCCCCCCAAAAAAAAACAAGACCCAATACACACAGCCTACAAAAATGATGATTACAAAGGTGCAAGAAGACCTTTACTACTAACCAGCTGAAGTTAGCCCCCACTTCTGAATGAGTGACAAACTGGACAGAGTTATAAAAATGAGCCACTTTCATGTCCATTTATTACTGATATAATTTCTTTTTTAATGACTGAAAGACAAAACATAATGTCTTCATTCAGTTTTTTCCCCTCTTGACAAAATGAATATACACCTCCCATTGCTGCTGTCAGTATTTTCATGACTGGCCAGTGTCCACGTAGTACAGTATCAGTCTATGTGACAGCTTCACTGTTGCCATACTAATTTTTATTTCAGTTAACTTGCTACTATGATGTCCCACATATTGTGTTTGGGCTGGGTAAGAGGTGGGGGTTTAGTGAGCTTAGAAACAGCTTAGGGAGCTGGATATGTTTTGCTTGGAGAACAGAAAATAGATGATATAATTTCCTTCTTTAAATATCCTTATGGTAGGTAGAAGTAGTAGTGTCCCCAGCCTGAGAGTCATCCAATTCAGGGGGTGGGGCTTTTGAGGCTGACCAAAAGGGCAACCTCCCCACAACTTTAAATTAAAGTTAAATGTGGATAGCATTTTCTATGTACTGACCTGCCTGCAGGTGTAGAAATCTTATAGACAGGAAAAGCCAAAGCAATAAAAGAACAAAGCGAACAGAAGCCTTTTTCCATCCCCTTCCCACCAAATAATTCTAAGTACCCCATTGTTTGTTGTTGTGGGGCACCTTCAAGTTATTTCTGGTTTGTTGTGATTTATCCATGGATATTTCTTGGCAGTATTTTTTCCAGAGGGAGTTGCTTTCCTCTGAGGCTGAGAGGATGTGACTTACCTAAAATCACCTCCTGGAGCTGACCAGGGATCTGAAAGCTGCTATCCCACATTCCTAGTCCTCCTTTCCCCCATGCCTTCTGAGTCCATGCTGAATCCGGAGGGCAGTCTACCTTCCCTCCCCATGCCTTCCAAGTCTATGCTGGTCTTGGAAGGCAACTGGGGGGCAGGAGGACACACTGACCCTCCTACTCCCTGGGCTTTCTCCCTGCAGAGGAAATTCTGGACAGAGCAGCTTCCAACCTGAAGGGTGCAGAGAGCCCAACCAGGTGTCACCACCCTTCTGTGTGTCACCTGGTGTGGTCCACACACCCCACACACACCCCATGACGCCACTGGGTAGAAGGTGGACCAAGCTTGTTTTCTGCTGTTCCAGAAACATGATCCAATGAATTCAAATTATAAGAAAAGACATCCCATCTGAACAGTAAGAAGAACTTCATGAGGGTAAGAGCTGTTCAACAGTGGTACAGACTGCTTTGGAGGGTGATAGAGTTTCCTTTATAGGTCTTTAAATAGAGGTCCATATCCATATCTCAGCTCTAAAGTACTCCATAACTCAGTAATCTTTTACTTACATGACAGGGGCCTAGGTTCCTTCCAACTCTATGATTCTAGAATTCAGTGGGCACCGAATGGGTCAATTTTTCACCCTAACCCAAGCAACAGAAAGGATCCCTCTTCTTCTCGCACCCTTGACAACTTGTGTAAAGAATTTTAAAAGGAAAAAAACTAACTTAAATGTAATTCCAAACCACCTTATTTCACAGAGAGAGCAGCAGTGGAGACCCAGCAGTAGTAGCATTCACCAAAGTGACATTTATTTCCTTTTATGTCTTATCTGTTTTTACAGAACTTTTTGAGATGCAGATACTTTGCTACTGCAGAGTAAAACTCCACAACCATGTCCACCATCTTCATTTCTCAATGTGTCCCTCTAGGCTTCAAACAGGTCCAAAGGCATACTCTGGGGTTAGGAAATAAAATGGATGATTTGACCGTGAAGCTTTGCTCTATAACATGCAATGCACATACTATGCAAAATGTTTTTCAAAAACAAAACCCAAACAAATTGGAGATGACTTTCCCACAGGAATTTGAGGGCTGTTTGGATTGTAGGGATCCCAGACCAGTGTCTAGCAATCCAACAGTGGTAGTACAGTGTAGGAGAGTATAGGATCCTGACTACATTCATTTGGCATATTAAAGAAGTGGTAGTTTACAAAACTGGATCATAAGATTAGGAAGATTTTGATTAGGAGTTGTAAGTATTATTATAGTGTTAGTATATTGGAAATGGCAAGAATAATATAGAAGCAATTTCAAAAAGTTACTTTTCACACACGGAACACAATAATGCTTCATTAACGATTCAAGAATGGAAAATAGTGTATTTACTTTCCACACATCAACAGCCTTTCGTATTTGCTAAAAAAACAGGTTTGTCATTTAAAAAATTGTTTAAATAAAAAATAATAATGGCTTCTTTCTAAAAAAAAATGTTTACCTACATTTATTTATTTTTTGCTGGAATTCATGGCTTTCTAAACACATTTTGTTGTAATTTAAAGGGGTTAAAAAACGGTTAATCTCTCGCCGCTTACTTAACCCTCCTGTGTGACACAGGAAGGGTTTCAGCTGAACTACACTCTAGGGGAATACCCAGATGGATTGGCGAAATGTCTTTATATTGCCATGGAATTGTACTTGCTTTTCAGATGTTCTGCAAATGCACAAATTGCATCCACCAAGCCATTCACATTTTTAAGGCATTAATGGCATATTCCACTAGCACAATGCTTCAACGACGTTTCAAGAATGATAAGAGTATGATGTTGTGTGGAAATCTTTTCGCCAGTCACGCAAGAATGATGGTTTAAATACAACTCCTTAATGTTTTTTTCCCCATGTGAAAATATCCTAGGTTCTTAGACAGATTTAGTATTTAATAAACAACAAGTTACGTAATCTTGGGAGGGAGGGCAGTGAGGTTATCTTTCAAGCATACTAAATATATTTCCTTCAGAGCAGCAATACCCATAGTAAATCTTTCAGTTGCTGGAAACATAAATTTGGAAGTGTCTTCTTTTGCCCTTTGTAAGCAAAAAAGAACACCCAACATCCCAGAGATTTTAGGGAGAGAGAGTGTGTCCAAGATCACCAAAACATCAGCTGTGATACAGAGGTAGTCCAGAAGGGTGGTCTAGAAGAGCAGTCTTAAGTCCAGGCAGAGTTCAAGGCAATCAGCCATGGAACATGGCATCAGTATAGCTTCCTTTCAAGGAAAAGATTGGTTATCAGTCACATTTGTCTAGATGTAATGTTAATCAGATTTTGGAGTCTAATTCTTCATTATTCAAAACAACAGCAGCTATAGAAATATTCATAACAGCAATTTAACCAATTGGTAGATGTCAGAGTCTTTGGGTAAAATATAATGCAGTCTTTATTCTCAGGGGTAGGCAACCTTTTTGAGCCGGGGGCCGGGTTGGTGTCCCCCAGAAAATGGTGGGGGCCAAAGCCAAAAAATAAATAATTAAATAATATAGGACAACATTTTCAAATGTAGGACAGATTTTTTAAAAATGGAGGACATGCAAAAAAATTGATGATTTTTAAAAAATGTTAACATAAATGCATGTTTCTTAGGCATGATCAAAATGGAGGACATTTGGGCATTATTCCTAGACAGATGACAGAATGGTTCACATGGCTATGCATATTGAACATGTCAAGGTGGTCTCACAAGAAGTGATTTGCCCTCAGGTTCAACTGTTCTTCTCAGAAGTGTGTACTTGGTCAAGGGACTGTGGTTTTTCTTCACTGCGCATGAGTTTGTAAAAATCACAGCAACTTACATTGGCCATGCCTCTGAAGCTGGCTCATATCAATATCACCATCACCATCCTCCTGCTCCTCTTCTTCTTCTTCCTCCTCCTCCTCCTCCTGCTCCTACTTCCTCCTCCTCCTTTCTCCCTCCTCCTCCTCTTCCTTCCTTCCTTCCTCCCTCCTCATCCTCCTCCTTCCCACGCGCTTGCGCAAGAGGCCATTGGCCTCTCACGCAAGTGCGCATGGCTTTTGCCCCCCCTTGCCCGCCGCCAGGACCAAGCAGGGGCCGGTCCCAACGGCTCAGCGGGCCACATGCGGCCCGCGGGCCATAGGTTGCCGACCCCTGTTCTAGATTATGTATTCTAGTGCTGCAATACAAGGAATGAAAATATATATCTACTTTTACATATGCCTGCTGTTAAAACATATCTGCTTTTAAAATACATTAGAAACTAAGGAGTTTAGTGCACAGCTTTAAAAAATGACTTACCACTGCCAAATTCAATTCTAATTTGGGATGTATCCTGATATTATCACATGCATTTTGCCACCAACACCACCAGCTGGGTGAATCCCAGGTAAGTTCTGGCTAGAAACTGAGCTCAACCAGCCTCTTTTCAAAACCGGGAACCTCCCAGCTTTGCAAATAGACTGGCTGACCTTGGATTCTAGCTGGAAGTTACCCAGGATTCACCTGGCCAGTGGCATTGGCAGAAAAATGCATGTGATAGTATCAGGATGCATCCCAAATTAGAATTGAACTTGGCAATAGTAAGTCACATTTTTTTAGCTGTGCACTAAACTCCTAATTTAGAGCCAAACATATTATAATTTTTTTGAGTAACAGTACATTAGTAAAACATACCAATGGAAAAAAATATGACATGTGAAACACTACACTTTGAGTGGAGAAAATTTGAAGTTCATGAGATAAAGAGTTCAAAAACTGGAACACTGCCACGAAGGAGACGGGAGGGAGGGGGGATATAGCAAGATACAGGATAGAGCTATTTTCACCCATTTTAAATAGGACTAAGTTAATGGCAATGATAATTCAAGAAGACAGTAGAAGTTAATTCAAAAGACTCCAACTGTGTTTCAGGAGAACAAGGAGTCCGGTCTGAAAAAGCATTGAGAAGGGGATTAAGACAAATCAAAGTGAGTGGAAAGCATTCGAAGCCAGCTGGCTTTTCTTTTTCTTTTCTTTTCTTTTCTTTCTTTCTGTTTTTTTAAAAACATTTTTTAATTCTAAAAAAAGCACAAGCACCCACAAGAACAAATTAAAAGTAGTATAAAATTCAGATGAAAAGAAGGGTTTCAACACCACCAACAGGAGTCAAGAACTCAGGAAGTATTGAGTAAATTGATTTCACATAAAATTAGGCCACAATACTATATTTTCATGTGGTCAATAATGCCAGACTTCTGTATACTCCTGATATAAAGTCTGAATTTGCTTGGCTTCTTTCATAAAGTTTTCTTACTTAACCAAACCAAACTGATATCATACTAGATGTGATGTTAATCATGTATTTCAATCCAAATTTTCACTTCCTTTTTCAAAATAACAGCAGCCCTAGAAATGCCAAAACTGGATCATATTGTAGCATAGGGAAAAGAATTTTGTCTTTCTTTCATGCCACTTTTCCACTGAAACAGTTCACCTCCTGAATCTGTTGTTTGTGGCTAACTGAACTAAAGACATACATAACTGAATGTATATGCAAGTAACATAGACTAGAGACAGAATGATTTATCTAGTACAGAGTGACAGCTTTATGTACCCTGGAAAACTATTCCTGAAAAATGAGAAACCATCATTTATGACCAAAAAAGTTAGGCACTCTATGTGTCTCCAGATGTTATAAAGTTATCTGAAGGCTGTAGTCCTACCCATGTTTCCTTGAGAATAAGCTCCATTGGAAGATCTCAGGAAAGAGGAGTAGAAATAGGTTGAAGCATTACCATGAGCTGCGTTTTGTGACTGGTGACTCCTCATCCTGCCAGTTGATTACAAATATGACAACATGTCTCTTCAGTTGCGGAAGGTGGGGAGCAGGGAGGGTGCAGCCTTCTGCAGTGCCCTGTGGTGTCTTTCCTAGCAAGATATTTTTACAGAGCCTATTTGGAGCTGTGCCAATGTTCAACAGCCATTTGTGATGCAGTGTTGTGCAAAACACTTCAGCACAAGAAAGCTGTAGTGGTGTTGTTGCCTGCTGAGTCCTCCAGCTTTCCAAAGAGGATTAAGTACCATAATGTTTACTGGCCTGTTCGTTGTATTGTCTGGCTACATTAAGGAGAGCATATCAACCATGCAGCTTTGGTTTTTTTGTTTTGTTGCTTCTTTTCCCAATAACCTTTTTTGTGTTGTTCAGAAGTTTCCCTCCTATGTTTCCCACTGTGCCAGACATGACTGTATAAGTGAAAATGCACTCAGTGTCTCTCCACATATTATAATTACATCCTTTATTTCAAAACACTTTCTCAAACAATTTACACAAGTGAGCTTTAGACACCTGCTTGTTTTCCATGGGAATTTTTTTTAATCCTAAAAACAAATAACATTTTTAGCTAATTTTTTTAATTCTAAAAAAGTCCTTACCTTTTTGGATCATAGCTCCTAGAATCTGTCAGCCAATGTCCTCCTTAATGTAATCAGAGTTATAAGAATCCCTTGAGACCATTGGGACCATGTGATAATGGGCTTCCTCCTTATCTGGATAACACAGCTGAGGAGTGTAGTCTTGCCTCCAGATAAAAGAAGTGATGCGAATCCACAGAGTTTGGGATACAAACAAGATGGGCTTGATGTCCTAGTCGTGATGTTGTTGCTAACTGCCATCAAACCAACTTAAATTTATTGTGACCCTATGAATGAGCAACCTCTAAGTCACCCTATCATCAAGACTCTCGCATACTCAGGGCTGTGATTTCCGTGATTAAGTTTATCATCTGGAAAGTGGTCTTGACTGAGCTATAACATACACAAGTAAAGGTTTTCTCATGATCCCACCAACATCACAGATACATTTGATGAGCAATGGAGACAGTCTTCTCAGTGGCTGCTCCCTTCCTTTGGAGGCCCAGTTGGCTCCAGTTGTCTATCTGTAAGCACTTCACATGGCTGGAGTCTTGGATAACAGAACTGTATATATGTAAGCACTCTTTTTCCAGATGTCTCAATCAATGCAAGATTGCAAGACATGCCTCTGTTTACATATTAATGAACGTGTGGAAGGAAGAAGTGAAGAAGATACTAGTCCTTTGACTTTTTGCACTGATTTGAATGTCACAATTTCATACAATATACATTAATTAAATCAGTTTGGGATAAATATTCTCTTGCCAGGCCACACCATTGATTTTAACATATATACAGATGACCTTCTCTGTGGTTGCTTCTTGATTCTGGAACTCCCTTCGTACTGAGGCTAGACAGACTCCCTCCTGGCTGTCCTATTGTCAGCAGATTGATATTTTTTTACAAGAAAAGGGCTTTTCTTAATGTACTGTAGCACTTTTATTCTTTGCTTGTAAACCATTGTTTTAATTCCATAGACGGTTCAATGCTACTTTAATCATAACTTTTCATATGCATTGGTTTTCACTGGTATTTCTTTTTATCTTTTAAAACACTTTGAATCACAGCTTTGGGGAAAAGAAGGCTAGAAATAAAGTGATAGTTAGGTAGGTAAATCTGACTTCTGTTTGCAATTTAGTTGTTAATCTTTGGTGTATGTTTTTTTACTGAAATCTGTGGATCCACACATGTTCTTGGAGAAAGTTAGACATGCCATCAATTTCCAAAAGCAAGTGCATCTTAACTAATGTATAAACAATGAATTATACAACTAAAAGGTTAGTGAAACTCACCAAATGTACATCCTTAGTCATTTGAGTAATTGGAACACTGGGCGAAAACTGATCCTAATATCACAATACACTGTTATAGCACTATTATTCCATTTTAACTGCTGTAGCTTCCTCCTGTAGAATTCTGGGGTTTGTATTTTAATGAGCCCTAAGAGATATCTGGCTGAGAATAATAAATGCTCCTCAAACTGCAATTTCCAGCATTCCATAGGATGTAGCCATAGCAGTTAAAACTGAATAATAGCACTGTAACAGTGTAGTGCGATACTGACTCCCATCCCTTCCTTCAATTTAAGTGCAATTGACAAAACAGTAAAACAAACAAACAAATAAAGCCACTCCCTGTGACCTCATTTTAAGGAGTACTTCATGACAAAAAGTTTGTATCTCCTTCTGCTAAGCACATGGCATCCAGATGCTTGCCTAAATCAATGATCAGAAACACAAAATAATTATTATCTCCCAGGGAAATCTACTGTGATCATCTTATCCAGTTCAGTCAATATGAAAGAGATGCAAGAAGGAAACAAACTTGCAATCAATAGGAAATGGACACTGAGAAGCAGAGTATCTGGTGGAGACAGAGGTGGCTGCAGGCCACCCCTTCAGGAGCGGTCTTCACAACCCCATAGTTTTTCACAGATAGATTTTCCCTTCTATCACATGCTGTAATTGGTCTACTCTTTTAAAGAAAAATTAATTAACCCTTCTATTACACAATTTGAATAACCAAAGAATAGTGAAGATTAATCCAATTAAATCAAAATGTTGTCTTAAATATTTTGACTTCATTAGGGAAAGTCACATGCTTCCAGCCTCAGGGGAAATGCAATGGGAAACCTCCTCTGAATAAATCTTGCCAAGAAAACCCCAGGGTTGCCATAAATCAGAAATAACTTGAAGGCACACAACAACAACAACAACAACTATGTGTGTGTATTGCTCCTGTACCACACTGGAATTGTGGGAATTCTTTTAAAAACAGCATTTCCATGCTCTGCTCTCATTGCCCACTCCATGCTGCTGTAACAAAGGTGTGTACTACAAATAAGAGCAGAGCTCCATCTGAACTGAGTCTCTCCAGGACTCCATCTTTTCATCTGACACAGCATGAAGTCGTAATGATAAGTTAGTTTTGTGAAAAATGACTTTGAGCATGTGCAGGGGATCCTTCGCCTCTCAGCTGAGGTTTTATCACCAGCTGCACCCATATGGTCTTGTCTTTTGGAAGCCTGCTGCTATGAGCTCCGTTTTGCAATATAAATAATACAGTTGCACTGCTGTGATGATAGCTGTGAATGGAATGCATTTCAATGACTTCTGGGATTTTACAATAATTAATAAGGTGGTGTCAGAAGAGGAAAACAGATCTGCATTGCAAGTTGATCAGTCTGTCAAGGATCAGTGCTGCCTTTTCTTTAGAGGCTCAGTTCCTTTTAAAAAGGAGGGGGGAGAGAAGAGAAACAAGGCTAAGAAGGAATAAAGAAAACAAACCTAAATTATAGCTGGCACTTGCAAATTGTTCATAAGTATCTGGCAACTGCATGCTGACATTTAACTACACTGTCAGTATTAGGCAATTTGCATGTGTAAAATTTCTGCCTAATGAGTTTAAGATGTGAATTGATCCTGTTTTCTTCTTATATGGAGTGCAAGAAAGCACTCTAACTACCTACATGCCCATAAATCAAACACAATAGACAAAATGACTAGGAAAGCAAGCAGTGTCATTAAGAAAAGTCTTGGTGAAATGCCTCAGCCATAGCCTCCCCTGCTATTGTCATTGTAGTACATTCATTTGTAATGACACTACCTTTCATCCAAAGGTTAAGTGCTAATGCAGAGCTCACACCACAACCTTATGAGAAAGTTAGCAACACAGCACCATTTTATATGATCTTTCAGTGCTCTTCTGGTGTTGTTTTGTTTTTGCTATAAAATGTGTATCTCACTGGCTGCATAAAACTTTTATTTTATTTTATTTTATTTTATTTTATTTTATTTGCTGGCTTATCTTTTCCTTTTCTCATAGGACCCCCAAGGCTCTATATTACAAAACATTGCTTAACTGAAACATTAACTATAATTTTGCAAGTGGTAATACTTTTTTATTAAGATGCTTGCTTGGAGTGCTTGGTTTCAGCTTCAGCTGATACGCCAACTGCGTCCCTGTCTGGACCGAAAGGACCTTGAAACAGTAGTACATGCACTGGTAACCTCTCGCTTGGATTTCTGTAACGTGCTCTACATGGGACTACCTTTGTACCAGGTTCGGAAGCTTCAACTCGTTCAAAATGCTGCAGCCAGACTGGTCGCAAAAACTTCAAGATCCGACCATATAACACCTGTACCAAAATCTCTCCACTGGCTGCCAATTAGCGTCTGGGCGCAATACAAAATGTTGGTCATTACCTATAAAGCCCTATATGGCAACAGGCCCGAGTTACTTGAAGGAGCGCCTCTCCCTACATAATCCGCCCTGCACTCTCAGAACAACGGGGAAATACTTACTTGAATACCCCAGAGTGAGACTGTCAACAACTCACCAGAGAGCCTACATGGCAATAGCTCCAACTTATTGGAATGTACTCACAGAAGGGATTAGACTCAGCCCTACATTGGAAGCCTTTAAAAAGGCACTGAAAACCCATCTTTTTCAGTTAGCATATCCTTCCAACTCTATATAGAGATATTACACCCCGATAAGACCAGTGTGCCTAACTAAAACTGATAGTGTGACTGTTGATATATTGCTTTTAAGGTTTTTAATCTGTATAAAATTTTGATACATTGTATAGAAATTTATTGTAATATGTTATAATTTGATATGTAAACAGCTTTGCTCCGGAGGAAAGGTGGTATATAAGTAAAAGTTTTATTTATTATTTATTATTTATGCTTTGGTAAATCTGTTTCCAAAGTAGCTCCATTCAGTGGCACAAGATATATCCAGTTGTTAATCCCAATGACAGTGGGTTTAGTCTAAACTGGAGCACATGATACTCATAATAAGTACATTGCACTGATGAAGAAGTAAAATAGTTCACAATTCTCTGCCTGAGAATTCTAAATACCCCTCCTTAAAACTGCAAATCCCAGAATGCAACAGGAGGCAGCTAGAGCAGTCAAAGTGGAATAGTAGCACTATAAGAGTATAGTGTGATAAACACCCCAGTTTAGCCTACTTGCTTATTTGCCTACTTGCTTCTAGTGAGAAGATGGATGCAGGGCAGAGTAGAAGGTGAGCCGTGATGCAAGAATGACTGAGAAGAAAGGGGGACACTAGCTAACCAAATATAGTCTGCTCTCCATATTAGCAGGGATAGGGGGTTCAAGACCCCCACAAAAGTGGAAAAAATGTGAATATGGGAGAAAGCCCAGGGTGAAGGAAGAGGAAGAACAAAAGCACACAAGCTGTTCTTAGCTGCTGTGCCTTGGGCCTTTTCTCCTGTGGGAGGGAAAGCCCAGGATGAAGGAGGAGGAGCTTGCACATGCCCTTCCCGCCTGTGAAAACTTGCAAATAATCAAATACGTGAATTTTAAACCCACAAATGTGGAAGGACAACTGTACATATGCCTCTGGAGAATATTTGAAAGTTGTTGTAACAAATGCATTAATGCGGTTAGCCCTTGGAAATTGTAGCAAGCTGCTACTCTGCTAGATGAAATGAAGATTTCCACCCAGTGCTTTCCTCTTTCCCAGAGGCGAGCCCACCAAAGCTGGATAATTTTCATCCTCATCGTTGACCTGTATATGACTCATGAAAACCAGAGATGCAGGTTAGGCAAGCCAAGTCAGAAAATGCACAATTGGGCATATTCCATCCATATTCTAGTTTAGTTTCTGTTCTCACAATATTAGCCCCCTTGATGCCTCTGGGAAGTCACCCTGACAAAGAAACAAAAACAGAAATGTCTTGTGAATGACTTGAAGACAACATTTAGATTTAATTGGATGAGGAGGGGTTAATCTTCACTATTCTTTGGTTATTCAAATTGTGTACTAGAAAGACTAACTAAGGCCCGTTACAGACTGCCTAAAAGCGGCGGTCTGCCGGCACTGCTGTTTGCTCCACGAGGGAGCCGCAGCAGCCAAACCGTGCGACTCCCGCGCGGAGCAAATAAGAAGCCCCAAAATGGCGTTTCTTCCCACAGTGCGGTTATGATGCCACAAGGCACCAGTGGCACACTCGTGACATCATAAGCGCCGCGCGACGTGCGGATGCTATGCATCCGACACGTAATAATAGCGGCACCTGTGTGTATAGGGCATCGCCATTATTACGCCTCCGTCACGTGATAGGGGTGAAGCCAGTGTGGACGCTAGGTCCCCGGCCAACCCCTATCATGTGATGGGGGTGCCTCAAGAGCCTGTGTGTAACAGGCCTAACTTTTCTTTGGAAGGGTAGACCAGTTACAGCATGGAATATTCAGAGTCCTAGACTGGAAAAAAAAACCACAGCATGAGGGACACATCCACTCACTCTGCAGTTTGACTGATGCCACTGCCACAGACTATGTGCTGGAATAACTCTAAAGGTAGTGGCTGGAACCTCAGGCCAACTGCAGCACAAGATAATATAGCAGAGGTCACATGTGGTTTGAGTGTGTGGAAGATTATCAACTCACAATCTGGGCTATGCATTTGAAACAATGTCCCAAGATCACTCAGCTAAATAAACCTACTGAGAGGTTCTGGGGCTATTTTCAGTCTCCCTTGTACCCTGGCAGACTGCATTCACCTACTTTTCAAAACAAATCTCCCCCAGCTCCTTTTCAACTAGAAAGAAAAATCAAACCAGTTACACTCCCATAGATTCTAGGGAAGGTTCTCATATCTCAGTGTAAAATGCTACTTTGGAAAGTATGCATATGTTCCTCATTTGTTTGACTTGTTGTTTTTGAATAGAATAACTTGTGCAATTAGGCCAATGCAATTTTAGGCTGCATCAATAAAAGTATAGTGTCTAGATCAAGAGAAGTAATAGTGCCACTGTATTCTGCTCTGGTCAGGCCCCACCTGGAATATTGTGTCCAGTTCTGGGCACCACAATTCAAAAAGGACATTGAGAAACTGGAGCGTGTCCAGAGGAGGACGACTAAAATGGTGAAAGGTCTGGAAACCATGCCCTATGAGGAACGACTCAGGGAGCTGGGGATGTTTAGCCTGGAGAAAAGAAGGTTAAGAGGTGATATGATAGCCCTGTTTAAATATTTGAAAGGATGTCATATTGAAGAGGGAGCATGCTTGTTTTCTGCTGCTCCAGAGAACAGGACCCGGAACAATGGATGCAAGCTACAGGAAAAGAGATTCCACCTGAACATTAGGAGGAACTTCCTGACAGTAAGGGCTGTTCGACAGTGGAATGCATTCCCTCAGAGGGTGATAGAGTCTCCTTCCTTGGAGGTCTTTAAACAGAGGCTGGATGGCCATCTGTCGGGGATGCTTTGATTTGGATTTCCTGCATGGCAGGGGGTTGGACTGGATGGCCCTAGTGGTCTCTTCCAACTCTACGATTCTATGATTCTATGATTCATGTCACCTGGAATTTTATAGGGTTCATATGGAACCCAGGAATTTCATAGGGCTTTCTTAGACAAGGAATTCTCCGAATTGGTTTTTCCAGTTCCTTCTTCTGAAATATAGTCTACAGTACCTAGTATTCGTGGGTGACCCACGTACTATCCAAGTACTAACCGATGTTGATCCTGCTTAGCTTCCAAGATCAAGTAGGATCTTTTTAGTAATTCATTTAATGACATCACCAAGGGGTTTCCTTAGGTTTCAGGTTTTGAACTGGATACCTCAGGGCCTGGGATGATCCTGAATTGACAACCCTACTCCTAAATCAAGATGCATAGTAGCAAACGCCAGCAACATTATTTAGGCACAACAGGCTAAAATTCCCTTTCCTCAACCCTCACAATATATGCAATAATAACAAAGTAAAGCATTAAGAATTTGCTTTTCATGACATCCCATGTTTCCTGCTAGAGGAAGATTATCTCATCAGCTTCAATGAATCCTAAGTGATTTCCTCACTGACTGCCAGCTCTTGCAATAGTCCGAGAATAGAATTAGACATTATCATAGCAATTGATATTTACAGTGCAGTCTTATAAAATCTGGAAACATTACTTTACTGGATGACACCTTCTATAAGAATATAGAAAAAAGGGGAACAACAAATGATATCTATTACTGCTTAAACATGTCTTATTTTCCAAATGTACAATACTATATACAAAATGACAAGATACAATGGTAAACTACAATTGAAAATTGTGAGCAATGCAAAGAAATCAGGAAGAAAGGGGTAGGGTGGGCACTTGTAGATGAAAAGTAAGTGAGTGGAGTGAAAGTGAAAGTGAATTTGATTTTCACCCAGTCATTCTTCTCCCTCCCTTTTACCTTCATCCCAGCAGTCTTATTTCCAGTTTTGTGCTCTGGATTTGTGTGTGGGATTGTGACTTGTCATGCTGAGGGCCAGGGTATTTATGGGAGAGAACCTGATGAGGAAAGAGAGAAACATCTCCCTACTTACTAATTTTCCTGTTGACACTCTCTCCAAATACCATCCCAGCATTATAAACAAAATAAACATGGGAAAAAATTGATGGGCTTCTGATGGGTTTCTGTTACTTTAATGCTTGTGTAGAAGAGTAGATTTTAGAATATATTGTTTGTTTTATTGTTTGAATGACAAGCAGCTCCTGTTGAAATCCATTCTTCTACACAACCACTAAAAGTACAGAAGTCCTCTCCTGTTTTCAATATGCCATCCCTATATAGGACCCCCCCCCCCCCCTGGCTTCCTTCCTATGTGTAACTCCACCTTAACTTATCTTCCTGCTCTGCACTAGAGTTAGGCTTGATTTTTGTTTCTTCCTGATCTTCACTAGAGTCAGACTTGATCTTGTAATAGCTCTGAAGTATTTTCTCTTAGTTCTAGACTATATTTGGCCTCACAATCAGTCCATTTCCAGTGGACAGCTGTTCCCATTATGAAGCTGAAGTCAATAATTAATCAGTAGCCTTTTTTGCAGTCTTAGCAGAGGACAGATTCAGAATAGAAATGTCAGCTCCAGCAGAAATTTATTATAACTTTTTATTTCATCCTTCCTCCAAGCGGCTCAGGGTGCCTGACATGCTTCTCTCCCTACTTTCTTGATCATGATCTCAAGAACTCTGTGAGCTAAGATAGGTTCAAATACTCACACTGCCATGGTATCTCAGCCAGGTTGTTGTGAAGATAAAGTAGGGGAAGAGAACTATGTATGCTTCCTTGAGGTCTTTAGAGGAAAAGTTAGACCAAAATGTAGCAAATATATATAAATTAAATTAAGATTCTGTCTATCTCTCTTCTACTACATCACATGAAAATGGCTGACTGGACTTCCACCAGTATTATATAAGTAATAGATTTTTAAAATTCCACATTTCAATATACTCAACTGCAAAAACTATTACAAACTGCAATTACTACCTAGAAGAAATCATCATTAATACCTGTGGTGCCTTTCTTGTAATATGGATGCAGTGAAGGGGAGAGGAGACTACCATCGATCCATATACCTGATGATGAGCCGAAGCATACAGACCTACTTAGTTTAATTTGACATGTTCTCAAGCTAGCATGTACAGGATTATGGTGGCAATTTTGAACATAATCTTTCCTATGATAATATTGTTAGGAAGGATCGAATTAGGGGAATTTAATTAGCTCAAATTTACGAGAGGCATGTCCTAACAACACATGCAGCGGATCGTGTCCCTATGTGTATACCAGAGGTCATCTAGTCCAACCCCAAGAAACAGAGACTCCAATGCCAATGAGCTGCAATTAGAATATAAACATTTATTAAAGCCACACAACAAAAGGGATCATGCACGAACACACACATTCAATGCTAAAGCAAGGGAGGGGGAGAGTTTAGGAGTAAAGGAGAAAGGATAGAGGCACCCTTGAAATGTTTACCTTAGGAGTCTTCTCCAAAGCGACGGATGTGAGTGATGGGGGATGGTGAGACACTGCCGCGGAGAACGGGGAAAGCACGCGGCGACTGCAGTGGTTAGGAGCTGAGTTCCAGCGGGCAAAGCTAACTTAGAGGCCTGAAAGAGACAGTGAGCATTGGCTTAGCTCAAGTGATTTCAGCAGAGCCCAGGGCTCAAGGTTTGCAAGCTCGGAGCGAGGGGCCCTTACAAGCAAGGAATGAGGTTTGGAACTTCAGCTCAACAAGACCGATGAGGGCAGAAATCTCGGTCCTATTTATACTGCGAAACCTATCCTCAGGCTATGGCTGCCTGGCAAACAAAGGTCTTGATGGCTATTTTTTGTCTAAGCTGAAACTTACACAATGGATACACAAAGAGGAGGTCTGACACCTTTCAGGGGAGACAAATACCTAGATGGCAGAGTTGTTTAAGACAATCACTCGCTCATTAGGAGAGAGGCAACTTCTTTGTCCTCTTCTCTTTGGGCTGCCTGCGAAACTTGTAGGGCAACTCCCAGAACTGGTTTCTTAAGGTTTAAATCTACCTTTTCCCATGACCAAGTCCAGCAAGGCTGGCTGGCTACGTGGTCAGCTCGCTTCTAGGGTAATGGCGACTTGCGATGGGGTCAGTCAGGGGTCATGATTTTTGATCGCTTGGCACCTAAAATTTATATAAAACCAAACTTGGTAACAATATGATCCTCTAGGATACCAAATCTTTCTTTTCTTTTTAATTATTGATTCAAATTTAGATATAAGGCAGATTAACAAGCAACAGAGTTTGTAATACTGTGACAGCAGCAGGAATCACATATGCTCCATATAGACAGCAAGAAGTGACCAGCCACCTGAAGTTAAGCTGCTCTAAGACTTCCAGGTGAAATCTTGAGGAATGTACAAATATAATTATTGTTTAAATAAGATCTTCAACCACTAAGTGGTACAGTTGCTTGGTGCTTCCATGTCCTTGATGCTTGATAGTTACTCTGTCTTAATCTTGTAAAAAACAAAAGTAGGGGTGTGTTGTTCAGTTCTCTAATAGTCTGTTCATCTAAGCAAATATTATACAAATTTTCTGTGTAATGGTCTTTGGATGCATGTGACCTGTACAAGATAGGCTTGGTGGTTTGGGTTTAATTACAGGTTAGAATGATTTAATGTGTCATTTCTCAACACACTTTAGAACAGGAGTGAGTAACTGTCAGGAGATCCATTTAAAAACAACAACTTTGGCTGCACCCAAACTGCAGAAATAATCTGGTTTGACACCACTTTAACTGCTATGGCTCAATGATATGGAATTCTGGGAACTGTAGTTTGTTGTGGCAACTGAGCTCTCTAACAGAGAAGCCTAAATGTCTCACAAAACTACAGTTCCTAGAATTCCTTAGCATTGAGCCATGGCAATTGAGGTGGTGTCAAACTGGATTATTTCTGCACTGCAGATGGATGGGTGTGTGTGTGTGTGTGTGTGTGTGTGTGTGTGTGTGTGTGTGTTTAACATAGGGGCATTTTTACCATTTTTGTGAAACCCTGGGCTTTTTTAGGTCAAGTGGATACCTTTTAAAACAGAAAGTGGCCCAGGAATCATTTCAAGTTCACTTTCTGTTTACCACGCACATGCACATGCATACACACACAGCTGAAGTACCCTTGGATCCACAAAAGTAGCCATGATGCAGCAAAGACCCATGGACAACAGTTTGCCCACTCCTGCTTTAGAGGAACCGGCTGCTGGTACAAAGGGATGCGGCTGATAAAATTATTTCCCCTCAAGCAGGAATCTTCTGGACTTCAAGCAGAAACAAAGCTACTTTAAAAGAAAAAGGTAATATATGTGTCATAATGTGTCTCACCCCACCCAACTACTTTTTCAGATGGCAGCCCAACTGATCTTTTTGTTCCCACCGCTGCCACCAGTTATGTGAAGGTGATGGCCACTACCTCATTAATTCTTCAATGTAAGACTCAAACTTGGGATTCTCTTAAGTGTCTCCTGCACTATAGCTCTCTTTAGAGGTCATAGCAAGGGAACTCAGCTTGTGACACAACTTACTCTTTTGAGCTGGGAAAATTCTGACACAGACAAGGCACATGGAGTTATTCAGAAGCACCAGAAGTTCAATGCAGAGAGATTTTTCACCATTTCCACCAGATTACCTATATGCAGTTACCTTTTTAATTGAAAATATTAATTGTAGAGAAGCATGGCTACCTTCCTGCATAATAATAAACATACTGTCAATATGAAAAAAACTTGGCCAAATGAGCTTATATGTATTATAGTTTACACTTAGAACTTTATCACATCAGAACTTGTAACGTTCCCATCGAGTTCCGAAAACGTTCCATGGCAGAATGATCTGGGAACAGGACTCATTGCATTTGAGAAGTAAGAACAGGATGATAACATAACAGGAACACATTATATCGCACAGCACCCCCTTCGAATGGGTGCTTTTGCCGAGTGTGTTCTCATATTGTACTGCTGTGGTGTATGCACATTTCTTTAGCTGGGGCGTGATGCTGTGATGTGATCGCTCTATCATGTTTTTACCTCAGACAACATCCAGTTACAACTATATATACACACACACGGATATATCTATATACATACATACACACATATATGCTTCTGTGTGTGTGTGTGTGTGTGTGTGTGTGTGTGTGTACCTATCTATCTCCATAATACACACACACACACGCATGCATCTGTGATTATACCATGAATGCATATATCTATCTTTTATATTAATATATATGTATTTATCAATACCAATTTGATATAGATAGATATACATGCATATACATATCACACATATACTGTATGTGTGTGTGTATATATATATACATATGTATATAAACACACACGTGTGTGTGTGTGTGTGTGTGTGTGTGTATCCATATGAAAAAAATTCACATGTAAACATTTGTTTAAATATGATGTGGGGGAAAACCGTTTCTGCTTTGAGGAAAAGCATTCCGACATGTTAACATGGTGCTGAGTCATACCTGGAGGAACATTAGACTTTCTGGATGCTCTAGGACTACAGAGGAGGAAATTGTCTCAGCCAATCAGGACACAAGGACTGACAGAACGGATATAAGAACAGATAGGATTACGACACTAACTTTTTATGTATATATGATAACGTTCCATCTGTCTGAGAACTGTTTTACAGCGTTCCAGGGTGGGAACGATGAAAAACAGTTCTCAGACAGATGGAACGTTATCATGTATACATAAAAAGTATGTATCGTTCTCACCCTGGAACGCTGTTGGAACACTTTGAGCTCAGAACGGGAACTCAATGGGAACCAAACGGTGCAATAAACTTCACTGTGTTCCATTCTCATTTGGTTCCTGGAACATTATCATAATGCTATGCAATAAAGTTCTCTGACTCTTAGGCTACATCTGCACTGCAGAAATAGTCCAGTTTGACAGAACTTTAAGTGTCATGGCTCAGTACTATGGAATTCTGGGAACTATAGTTTGTTGTAGCACCAGAGCACTCTGACAAAGAAGTCTAAATGTCTCACAAAACTACAATTCCAGGAATTCATTGACTCATGGCACTTAAAGTGGTGTCAGACTGGATTATTTCTGCAGTACAGATGCAGCCTTAGTTCTGTTTATATTTGTGTAGTTTCAGACTAGTTTTAGACTCAAAAAACTAACTTTAGAATAAGTCCCACTGAACTCAGGGGGACATACAGCCAGCCCTCTGTATCCACAAATTCTGCATCCATAGATTGAACCATCCTTGGCTTGAAAATATTCAACAATTAAAAAATCCAAAAAGTAAGCCTCAATTTTGCCATTTTACATAAGGGACACCATTTAACTACACCACTGCATATAATGGGACTTGAATATGCATAGAGCTTGGTATCTGTGGGGAGGGGGGGAAGTGTCCTGGAACCGAACCCCAGAGGATACTGGGCCCCAAGATCCCACTGTACAACTTAATTAGCATGTAGAGGATTGATCTGTAAAGATTTGCAAAGCTAATCTCAATGTAAATTCCATTCCCCTAGCTCTGAGTCACTTGCACAACTCCATCTCAGGTACAAAGATTATAACTAAATATATGGCATACGTCAGCAACAGATGATAAGCTCAAAACTGGCTCTGTGAAAGTTAGAGTTTTACATACACAGCATGATTAAATTATTGCAGTAACAGTCATCATCTTGACAGATTTCTTGTTTCGACTACAGTTAATGGGTTTTTCAATAACCATGTTTCTGTTTATAGAGAGACTATGCAGGTGATTCACTGTGGGTAATATTGCTATCTAGAAAATATCATTATTGATAGATATGCCTTTGAAACTAAAGGTGACATTTTAGCAGTCTCCCTAACAAGAATACTACTGACAGAGATTGAACTTTATTTTTACGATTTAAACATAGAAAGCACCGGGTCTCCCTGGATGTGGCTCATGAAGCACAGCTTGATGTATTGTCTTCCCTGGTTGAGCCCTATTCAAAGGAAACTCTACAGTAGTTGGCTTTGATTAATTCCTCCATTTGACTGCAAGAAGGACAGACAGAGCTCAGCTTGGAAACATTGCTTTTTTGGACTATGAATTCCTTAATTTTCCACTCGTCATGGCCAGCAAGAGTCTGGGAGCTGTGGTCTCAAAAAGTCACTTTGCAAGTTCTAATTCCAACCATGCACCCAGTTAACAACTTATCTGAGAGTGGTGAATGCAAGAATATAATTGCTGTTCTAGAACTGAATCCTAACCACAATAATTTAGGTATGTGTCCTCAATCATACACACATTTTTCAGACAACTATAAATAGCTATAGTGTCAGGATTCAAGAAGTTGTTACATTATCACAGCTTATTATAGGATATGTAACATCCATATCTTGCTAGCATAATATGACTGCTGACTGCTGTGGTATGGTGTTGCAGAAACAACTGTTATGAATTGAATATTTTTTTAAAAAAATTCAGATTCAGAGTAGCTTTGACTTCTGCACACCATAGCTGGGTTTACAGCTTGTTATGCCAGAATGGTTACTTTTTGATATTTAAAAGATTTTCTCAGGAGACTGGGACATGTCATCTTCAGATGTTGATGGGTGACAACTCCCAACAGTATAACCAGTGTCTGAGAATAATGAAAGCTATAGTTCATTGCTTCAATAATACCTGGAGGGTTATATTCGAAGATTTAGCCATATTAGTCTGTAGAATAAGTATGTAGAGAGATTTGTAGCATCTTTGAGACTAATTCAGACTATATGCTCCTCATCCCAGTTCTAGATATTCTACACATCCTGCTTTTCAGTAAGAATTATGTGTGTGCATGCTGTTCATAAGCTGAGTTGTCCCTAGAATCATAGGTGCGTTACAGACCGCCCATTTGGGGCGGCCTATAACCAACCCTTCCCCGCCGGATCAGGGCCGCAGCTGGCACAACGGTAGCCTGCGAGGCCCTGATCCGCCGCTTTCCAGGTGTAGTGAGGGACTCACCTTGGTGGAGAGAGCTGAAGGGACTAAGGGCAGCCAGGTGGTAGAGGTTGAGGGGGAGGGGAGAGAAGACCCAGGGGTGGAGCTGGTG
Source organism: Sceloporus undulatus (assembly GCF_019175285.1). Classification (NCBI taxonomy): domain Eukaryota; kingdom Metazoa; phylum Chordata; class Lepidosauria; order Squamata; family Phrynosomatidae; genus Sceloporus; species Sceloporus undulatus. The sequence goes on along the minus strand of NW_024802935.1, from coordinate 3,838,674 downwards.
GGAGGGGAGGAAAAAGCCCTGGAGGATATAAAGGAGGAAGGGTCAAGGCGTGCGGGGTGGAAGGGAGGTCACGGAAGAGCTGGTCGGGCAGCTGCAGCCAAGCAAGGGAAAGGACAGGCGGGAAGGAGCCCCAGGAGGGACGGCGTCCCAGTGTCTCTGCAGAGAAGGCCACCTGGTCAGAGAAGGGGACCCCACGAGGAGGTATGGCTGAGGAACCCCAGGGAGGAAGGGGACTTTGCCTACTCGGACACCGAGGAGTGGTCTACGAGGGGCCTTCAAGACTTGGAGGACAAATGGTGGGATCCCAAGGGGGAGCATTGGGAGACGGGCCTGACTCCGAAGGAGAGGGAAAAGGCTGAGATAGAGCCCCTAGAGAAGTGTCTGTAGGGCCGAAGGGCGCAACACCGAACTTGTGAACCCCACCCCGCAGGGAGAAGGACTGGAGGAGTAGCCACCGCCATGAGTCGGGCTGACAGTCCAGCGTTCAGTTTGGACTTCTGGGTCTGAGGTTTTGTTTTGTGTTTGCCTAGGGGTTAAGGAACTGTTCCTATTAAAGGTTATTGTTTCTGCCGCACGGGCTGTGTAAGTTTGTTGCACACGTGGAGGAGGCTAGAGAGGAGGAGCCTACAACTCCACATTATGCAGCCCATGGCGCCAGCCCCGTCCACATTGGTGGAGAATGCAGGCACCGCCGCTCGGGTGGGGCCAAGGTCTAATCAGGAACAGTTGTTTTTATGGTTTGCCGAGCAGCAGCAAATTCTGCTGCAGCATGTGTCCTCCCAGCAAAGCGGTCTTGTAACAAGTGCAATTGCCAACACAGCCCGGGAGGCAATGGTCACAAGACTGGCGATCTCTGGCGGGACCCCGATGTAAGCTGAAGCAGAGGAGGGAGACAGCGGGCTGACCGGGGACGGTGGGGTTGACTCCCCGAAACTAATGGGAAGGATGGGCGCCCAGGACGATGTCGAGCCTTTTGAATATGTGTCGAGCGGGTGGCACTGCCCGCGCAGTGGCCGCAGGCACAGTGGGCCTGATTTGACTCCATGCCGTACCGGCCCACGCTCAGGAGCCGTGGACACGATGCCCACTGCGGATGCAAAAGATTCCTGTAAAGTAACGAAACGATATTGCACAACACGCAACATATCAGAGAAAACGTAGTCGTTTGCGGTGAGGCGCTGCGTTGGAAACAGACCCAGTCTGTACTTTTAGTGGCCCGTTTGTAACGGGGCCATCGCATCAAGATCGAGACTTGGAAGAGACCGCACGGGCCATCCGTCCACCCCCTGTCATGCAGGAAACACAATCAAGCATCCCTGACAGATGGCCATCCAGCCTGTGTTGGAAGGACCTCTAGGAAGGAGACTCCCACTACACTCGCCGAGGGAGTTGTGTTCCACGTGCGACACAGCCCCGACTGTCGGAAGTGCCTCCTAAGTTGGAGGTGGGGACACTCTTTTCCTGCCGGGAGCGTACATCCATTGTTCTGGATCCTAGCCTCGGGACGCAGCAGAAACAGCTTGCCTCCCTTCTCAATATGACATCCCTGCAAATATTAAACAGGGCTATCATCACCTCTAACCTCTCTCTGCGCCAGCGCCCTGACCTCCCCAGCTGCGCCTGAGTCGTCTTCCTAGGACTGGTTTCAGGACCCTTCCCATTTTCGTCGCCCTCCTTGGACAGCCGTTTCTCGCGTCCTTTGTGAATTGTGGTGCCCAGACTGGCACAAGAGTCCAGGTGGGGCGCTGAACCCAACGCAGACTAGGGGGGTGCTACTTTAGCTTCCCTTGATGTAGACACATACTTCTATTGATGCAGCGGCCTAAATGCCATTGGCCTTTTACGCTGCCGCCCGCGTCACCGGTGACTCATGTCAACTTATGGTCTACTTGGGACTCCCGAGACCCTTCACGTGTAGTTTCCCATTCAGCCAGGTGCACCCATCCTAATCTGTGCATGGCATTTTTCCACCCTAAGTGCAGACCTACATTTCCTCTGGTGTGAATTGCATGTTGTGAGCTTTGGCCCCAGCTTTCTAGTCTGTGTCGAGGTCTTTTGAATCTTGTCCTGTCCTCTGGGGTATTCAGCTACTTCTCTTAATTGGGCATCTGCAAATTTGATAGTATGCCCCCATTGTTGTCCTCCGTCATGATAAAGATGTGAATAGCACGGGGCCCAGGACCGACCCCTGTGGAACGCCCCCTGGTCACTTCTCTCCAGGGATGCAGAGGAGCCATTGTTGCGCACCTTTTGGGCTTCGGCCGGTCCACAATGACAAATCCATGTAACAGTCCTTTGTCCTAGCCCCATTCTCGACAAGGCTTGTTTGCAGAAATCATGGGGGAACTTTGGTCAAGGCCTTACTGAAATCCCGAATTACTATATCCGACAGCATTCCCTTCATCTACCCAAGCCTGGTATTTTATCAAAAAAGAGTTAGATTGGTCTGGCAGACTTGTTTCCCGAGAACCATTGACGTGTGTGATATGGAATTGGGCCTCTAGATGTTCCAGACTCTCTGTTTAATGATCGCGCTGCTAGACTCTTCCCCCCTGGTATGAGGTCAGACGAACTGGACGATCATTGTTGGGGATCCTCTTTTTGTCCCCTTTTTGAAGATGCGGGACAAGGTGGTTGCCCTCCTCCAGCTGCCGGACGTCCCCTGTTCTCGGCGTTCTCAAAGATTATTGCCAATGGTCTCGCGTATTATACTTTGCCAGTTCTGTTTTAGATACCCTTGGCTGTAGTTCAGCTGGTCCTTGAGGCGACCTACAATTCTAGCCATGTCTACATACGCCAACCTCCACACCGACCCCTCTGAGTGCATAGTATTTACTCTCAGGCAGGGACCCGTAGGATTGCAATCCCAGGGCCAGAACAAACTGGCCAAACTACGCTGGCTTCCTGGCAGCTTAGAGCTGTAGCGTAACACGACGCCACATCCCAAGCCAGCCCGCACGCCGTCCATAAAGCCACCTGCCCTTTACACAGTGGCAGCCTTTTTCGTGCCCTGGCAGTGCCGTGTTGAGTGCGCACATGCCACAGGAGCTCGCAGAAAAGCCCGGCATCAGAAACCGGTCCACTCCTTCCAGTGCAAACACGGAGTGGCATTTTGCCTCCTCTTTCGTTGCCGAGAAAAAAGCCCCTCCAGTGCTCAAAGGGGTGCCGTCAAGCTGGCCCCTGTATGGCCGTTCTGTTTGGGTGGTCCTAGTTACAGCGGAAGGTGGGTGGCCTACAGGATATACATGTTTAGTAAAAGGGGATAAAACATGAGATGAAGAAATAGTTTCCCAGAGTAACTTAAAGTTTGTCCACAGTGGCATAGTTGTAATAATTTTTCAATGTGGTTCTGCAAATGCACACTTGCGGCCGCAAGGATCCACTCATAAATAAGCCCAAATGAGAAAGTTTATTCATCCATTTCAAGGTGGTCTGCTACTCTACCATCATAAAATCTTCCACAGAAAAGTAGGGCGTACAACATGCAAGAAAAAAAAAAACTAATCCCAAACCTATGAAAGGCTGGGCAATATCAGTAGTGATAAATTCAGGCTCCAACCACCAGGCTAAAGCCATGAGCTATGTTTGTTATGGACTTCAAAGCAGGACTACGGATTCCAAGTCCATTTCGTCCCAGTGTTCGGGCTGAACTTGCGACCAGTCAGCTTTGCTGTCCCCCCCATGTCCCATGGGAATAGCTATCGAAGCAGGTTCATAAGCAGGAATTTTAAAGGGTTGCCGACACCCATGAAGTTTTCTAGGCCTGCATATGATGTGGGGCCTCACACCGGGAGGATGTCATCAAAACGAACATTGTTGCATTAATGCCAACTCATCTTCTTCTGGAGCCTGCTAATCTACTGAGGAACAGGGAATCACAAAACAAACCATTACCTTTGTTGGTCTGCATGAGCAAGATAGCTACTCACTTTTCGTTCCCTAATTTTTTTAAAAACCACAATAAGCTTCAAACGCTCGTGTTATGTCTTTTACACCTTAGACTTGGTCTGAGGAAGGGATCACCACTGTCTGTGTTGTGGATTATGGTTGTAGTTTGACATAGCCAACAGCTTGCTGACCCTAAAGTTTTCCCTTCAAGGAGAACATGATTGTCTCTTCCGCTCCTTTTGATCCATGGCAGGGACTGTATGAGGAAGGTTAGGCTTGGAGTCTGGGTCCATAATCGGTCCTGGCCTACATCCTTGGGGTCTTATCACCGAGTTATGGGCCACCACTAGGGGCGATGGTGCACAAAGGATAACCGGGGTTTGTCCCATGTTGACACCTACAGTTTGAACAACTCGGTGGCCACCACAAGAGAATCTGCGATAAAGTCACACCCGAGCTACCCACCGCAAACTAACCCTGGTTGCTCTGGGTTCAAGTGTGGGAGAGTGTGGACCTCTAGCCTCAGTGTGCGACGTGTGCACCAGTGTGGTGACAGAAGGAATAGAAAAGCCCCAAGGCATTGTTGCCCCTAGTTTTGGTGTGCCACCTGCCTGTGAATCAATCACACATATGCACGAGTGGGTCTTGCCAGCATTGACCGATCCACGACCTCAACCGCCATTGCACCAACCTGTAAAGTGAACGGACGACCAGATGGGGTGTTGTCACAGCTCCTGGCTTGCTTCGCGAATGACGAGGCAGGAGGACTCTCCCGCCGCTGTGTACACGTGCTTTGGGACTAAAAAGGCCAATCCGGGACAAGACGGCTGGTGCAGAACGGCCACAGCGGAAAGTCCCTCGTGTGGGTGAGTCTCCGGGTTGCAGTTCTTTCTGCGGGGTCGTTTCTCTTCGAGACTCGTTCAGCATAGCTTTCGAAAAAAGGCTGCCAGCAGTGGTGGATAGTGCGCGCCATCCGTCGCTCTATCTGAGGGCCCATTTTTGGTGATCACATTTGGCCGAGCCTGAGATGTTGTGTCAGGGAGCCTTGTATCTCTTCGTTTGGGGTGCCCCTCTTCCGCGACCCATGGCGAGTTCACCGTAGAACTACGCTTGGGAGGCGATGGTCCCTCCATCCTAGAAACTGTCCTGCCAGCACGCGGCTGCCATCCTCAATAGCCATGGCCTCATGTGGTGGTCCCTGCTGCTCAAGGACATTGTCACAGAGTCAGTCCCGTGTATATTTAGAATTGGTGCTAAGCCGCACCTGATGAACGCGTCCAGGAGTTGTGCAGGTGGTTGGCGCTAGGTGACCCATGTTTCAGGCGACCCATAGGGAGCATAGGACAGGACAATGGCTCTATACACACTGATTTTTGTGCTTCACCTCAAGTCGTTTGGTTACCTCCAGACTCTTCTGCAGCCTTCCAAATGGCACTCTATGGCCCTTGCTAAGCTGTGATCCATCTTTTAGCAATCTTGCGTCTGAGGAGCCGAGCTTCCCAAGTAGGTGAACTGCTGAACCGACTGAGCCCAGATGGGCCGACAGTGATGTGGGGATGGTAGTGTTCTTCCTAGGGTGCCAGCGGTGGAAACTTCTGTTTCTCTTCAGGACTGACTCTCGCAGTCCAAAGAGCTCGGCAGTGTCCAAAAACACGATGTTTGGCCACTGCCGAGCTGCTGCCATACGTGGCCAACGAGGGCAGCCTCATCAGCAAAAGCAGCTCACGGACTGGATAGTTTAGAGTCTTAGTGTGGATGCTCAGGCGGCTTAAGTTAAACAGGCTCCCATCATTACGGTAGCTATATAAATGCCATCTCTTCTTGAGATCTGCCGTAGCCCTTCGGGCATCATGCTGAAAAGATTGTAAAAGTTGAAGCGAGAACACAAACTGTTTCACACCATTAGTTACTAGAAAGGCTCCGAGAGAGCATCACCATATCTGACTTGACCTTGCTGGCTCATGTAGCAGGATGATCATTTTGAGGAATTTGGGGGGGCATATCGTTCCAGTATTGCCACAGACCTTTCTACTCACAGTGTCGAAGGCTTTGGTGAGGTCGCAAAATGTTACATAGAGGTCCTTTTGTTCTCTCTTACATTCTCTTTGCAGTTGTCTAAGAGGCCAATACCATGTCTCGTAAGTGCTCCATTAGCTCTAAGTCACATTGGCTTCAGGAAGAAGTTCTTCTGAATAGCAGGACTAATTTGTTTCAGCAGTATCCTTGCATGATTTTCCGCAAGGAGAGCAGTGTTATACTGATAGTTTGAGCATCCGATTGTCCTTTTTTCTTGTACAGGGTGATGATGACTGCATTCAGAGATCTGAGGCAGTTCGCCTTTTTCCAGCAAATACAAGGAGCTCGTGGCGTTTAGCATGGAGTACATGACCTACATGTTTCCAAGTTCAGGTGGAATTCCCTCAATCCTGGCTGCCTTGCCATTTTCATCTGCTGTATGGCCTTAACGGTTCTCTCCAAGTGGGAGCTATGTCCAATTCCTTCTTCATCGTTTGTGTGTCTCTATGTTGCATAGCTGAGTCTTTGGACTACTCGGTTGGCACTAAGAGGCTTGGAAATGTTCAGCCCATCAGTTCGAATGGAAGCTTATCTGTGATTAGTGTTTGATCATGTACTGTACTAGGGCTTGGATGTGATATGTAGTCCAAACACTGCTTTAGAGCTTCATAAATCCTCTGGAATCACCCAGATCTGCACAAACGTTGTGTCTTTTCTGCTAAGTTGATCCACCACTTGTTCTGAATGTCTCTGAGTTTTTGTTGGAGGTTGACTACATGCGAGACGAGGCTGCTTTTTTTACATGGGCAGGATTGCTGGGCAATGTGTGCCTGTGAGCAGTTCTCTTCTTTGCAACAGCTCCTGGATCTCTTGGTTGTTTTCATCAAACCAGTCTTGATTTTTCTTGATGGAGAATCCTAAGGATTCTTCCGCAGACAGCAGGATGGTGTTTTTGATATGTTGCCAAAGCACTGTAGGAGAAGAGTCCACAGGATGGTCTTCAAGTTTTGTTTGCAAATTTGCCTGGAAGTTGTCTCTCATGGCAGCTTGTTGAAGATTGTTGACTTGGAGTCTCCTCTATAGGATGCCACCCCTCTTAGATTTAAACTTAAAATGAAGATTTAGTTTGCATCTTACGAGGCGATGATCTGTTTGACATTCTGCACTGGGCATCACTCGGGTATGACAGACATTGCGAATATTTCTCTGGCGCACTAGGATGTAGTCAATGAGGTACCAGTGTTTGGATTGGGGATGCATCCAGGTTGTCTTCAAGCTATCTTTCTGCTGAAAGATGGTGTTTGTAATAGTCAGCTGCTGTTCTGCACAAAATTCTAGCAGGAGGCGTCCATTATCATTACAGTTTCCAACACCATGCTTGCCTAAAACACCTTTCCAGGCTCCGAAGTTTTTTCCTACTCTGGCATTGAAGTCACCAAGGATAATGATTTTGTCTTCTGCAGGGACTTTTTGTATAAGGTGGTGTAGGCCTGAGTAGAATTTGTCTTTCTCCGCAGGGTCGGCTTGCATAGTTGGGGCATATATACTGAAGAGAACAACATGTGGGAGGCATAAAGAGATAATGCGATCAGAGTGTCCTGTTGGCAAGGTTTCAAGTTTGGAGGCAATGGAGTTTTTGATCATGAAGCCTACACCTGAAAGATGTTTTTCAGTTTTGGGTTTGCCAGACCAGTAGAGTATGTAGCCGGCACCATGTTCTTTAAGACTGCCTTCCTCATGGAGATGAACTTCACTAAGAGCAGCGATGTCGATGTTAAGTCGTGACAGTTCATGGACTATTAGAGCAGAACGGCATCATCTGCCCGGGTTTGGGATTAGAGTTTTCCTTCTCCTAGGATGGTTGCCATAAGGCTAGAGAGCCCATCCTGCCCTTTGGCGCTCTTGGTCGTGACCTGTCTGGCATGGGAGGCCCTGCCAGTGGCTATTATACCACCGCCAGCATAGCTCACAACATCATTAGGGTGCGCAACCCTCTCCCGCACGGCAAGGGGGCATCAATGGAGAGGTTCAACAGTACAATTGATTTAATCATAACATTACAAACTGGCCATTCAAACAAGGGCCATGGGGGGAAGTGGGAAAGGGGGGCATGTAAGGGGGGGGGGGGGGGCTCCATGATCATACTGTGTCAGTGTGTCACTGGGTGCATTAATGCACTATATGGGTGGTCAATCACTTGTGCGATCAAGTGCAATGTCCCACAGTTGGTTGTGCAGGGCATTGAATCTTCTGGCAAGTGGGCTGGATGAGAGTGGTGACTGTCAGCCACTGGCAGTGCATCTGTGCACTCATACATATGCATTTGCAGTGGAACAGAAAAAGATAATGGTTTGGCACAGCTTGTACCTGCAAATGCTTCAATTTGGCTGGTTTTTCCTTGCAGACGAAGGGGGGCAGTGCAGAATACCTATCAGTGTTTGGCCCAGTATGGGAGCCAGCAGTGTGGTCAGCAGATTCTTCCTGAAAACTAGGAAGTCCAGAGATAATCTGGCTTTTCCCCTCCATCTGCTCAGGCCCTCCGAGTAAACAAACTGCAGGTTCTATAAAGTGTCTTTGTGGCAATATAACTGAAACATAATTGTGTGTTGATTAAAATATGTTAGCCACTACTCATTGTAAGTCTTTTCTTAATATTTCTATTTGGAAGTTTCCAGCTGATCACTTTTCTTAATACTTCCATTTGGAAGATTCCAGAGGTAATACAAAGAAAAGAATTACCTCTTTTTGCTGCTTTTTCCTTCATTTGCTTGTTACTGCTGCTGCTGCTGCTGCATTTTTTCATCAAAAAGAGGCTGGATGGTGTATTTAAAAATGTTATTATCCCCACCTTTTTTGTTTTCTGCATATAATTAAAACTGGACAATACAGCCTTCTTCAAACATTTTGAACATGATGCCTTTGATGCCTTGCTGATGATTCCATTTTCAAATAATACCTGCAAAATAAATTATACAGAAAAAACAGTTATCTGGGATGCAGAGAAAATGCTAGCAAACACTATCATTAGGTGGAATGTTTCCATGTACGTTACTACATGTCCTTGCACTGGGGATTAAAATAGCTTATCTCCCTGAGAATACAAAAATGCTGATTGACATGTTACACTCAAAAAATATGCTTGCCACATAATGCAAACTTGAGATTAACCCTATTATAACTCATTTCCATTGTAATAATTTAAGCACTTTTCATGGTTTTTTTTTTTCCTTGCAAAATTTATCCTGAGTCCTACAGACCTAAAATAGTTTGGGACATTGAGCAACAGTTTATGATCATTCTTATACATCAAGATATGTTATTTAGTAAGTGGAAAGGTACTGGAAATCCAAGCCTGGGTTGATGATTTTTATACCTCTTACCTTCCAGAAGCTCTTTCTACATTATTGGCTACAGCAACCCCATCAAATATATCGCTGGGCCACACTATTGCTAAACCTGAAGTAATCATATTCTGTGCAATTCAACAGTTGTATTTTACAGGTGAATATTGGTAGAGATGGGCAAGATCACATTTCGATTTTCAAGGCTAATCTGTTGGGAGACCATTTAAAACTATGGCCTGTTACAGACTG
>NW_024802935.1:3781980-3826177 GCF_019175285.1 Sceloporus undulatus | reverse complement strand
CAAAATAAAGCTGCTTCGGATCTCTTTGGAGGTATACTATTTAAATGATGCATGGGTCCTAAGAGTCCAGTGGTCGTGCCAAAAACACACTCCATTCCTAAGCACCGGAATGCAGCTTTTGGTGCAACTTCCAGATTCTTTGGACGCATACATCATTTAAATAGCATACCTCCAAAGAGACCCGAAGCAGCTTTATTTTGGCAGTCTGTAACAGGCCTATATGTATATGACCAGGGACTTGTTGCACAGATGGAACCAAAGAAAAGATGTACGAGTGGAGTCACCGGACGTAGCAGATCTTGGAGGAAGTTCCTCCCTTTTCTTCTTCACTCAGAAGCTCACTCCAAAAAAGTAGCTTTTATAAGCTCTGAAGATGCCCGTCTCTCATCTGTGGTTATTGTGAATATCTTTATTAGAATAAACTTCATTTGCCAAAATAAACAGGATCATATTTTATACATGCCCACTGAGGCAAGGGGCCTGCATTGTATTCATCTATTAAAACCCTGACAACCACTCTTGTCCATCAACACTCCTGGCAAGTGTCCACTCAGGGTTGAAGCTGGGAGCGGGTGGCAAAATGAGGCTATTGCCCCAACAAATAAAAAATTATGGAATTTCTCTTCAGTCTCCAAATTTCTTGAACTGCAGTGATTTAAAATTCAGTTGAGTCTTTAGAAATACAATTTAGGCCTCATTTGCACTGCAGAAATAACAGAGTTTGATATAACTTTAACTGTTATGGCCCCATGCTATGGAATCCTGGGTTTTGTAGTTTAGTGTGGCACTAGAGCTTTCTGGCAGAAAAGACCAAATATGTCACAAAACTCCAAACACCAGAATTCCATAGCATTGAGCCATGGCATTTAAACTGGTGTCAATCCTGCATTGTTTCTGCAGTGCAGATGATGCCATAGACATTCTTTTAAAGGGTGCAGATGACGCACACCTTGATGCCGCACACTGCTCCACACAGCACATAGCTTCATGGTGCTCCCCTGTTGCTGCATCCATACGACGCAGCGCCGAAGGAGAGCCATCAAGCCACGGCAGCATGGCTTTGGTGCCCTTTCCAAGGCACAAAAAGGAGCTGATTTTTGCAGTTCCTATTTGCACCCTCGAAAAGCTGGATTGGGGCCAGATCTTTCCTCTTAAATATAGCCTACAACAACTGGTATTCTCTGGCAATCTCCCAGGGTCAGTACTAACCAGGGCTGACTCTGCTTATCTTCCACGTTCAGACTGGTACCTTTAAAGTATTTAGGCTTTCACTTGTACATTCATTCTCTGTGCTAACTCCATGCTTGTTACAGTATCTCAGTCCCTATACAGACCAGCACTTTGGGCCAGCATGGGGCAGAGTTGAGGTGTAGCAATAGCAAGTAGCAAGTACATTTCTATACTGCTTATCAGTGCACTTAAGCACTCCCTAAGCAGTTTACAAAGTGTAAACTAATTGCCCCCAACAATCTGGGTACTCATTTTAGCGACCTCAGAAGGATGCAAGCCTGAGTCGAGCTTGAGCTGTTTTGCTGGTATTGAACTCACAACCTTACGGTTTGTGAGTGAGTGGCTGCAGTACACACCTCCCGATTCCACCCCCAGGGTGCTGTAATGCTGCATGCTGCTCCACACGACACACAACATCACTGCACCCCTCCGGTGCTGCATCCATACAATGCAACGCAAAAAGAGCACTGCATAGCTGCATAGCCACATAACCGTAGTTATCGTGGCCTTTCCAGGGCGCAAAAAGGAGCTGCTTTTTGCAGCTCCTTTTCACACCCTGGAAAGGCCGGATTGGGGCCGCAGCATGAGGTTGATGCGGCCCGGATCCGGCTATGAAAGGGGAGCTGGAGGCCACCCCTTCAGGGGCTGTATGTACACCCCTAAATTAGCCATATGTGTTTCAGAGTATTTAAGCAGTCATTTATTAACAGAAAATAGTAACTAATGTTACTATTGGAATTTAGCTAGACATACTGCATTCAGGTCAGTTCTGGCTCCAGTGATGTTCAAATGTGGAATAAAATTGTTCAAATTCATTTCTAATTTAAACATTCTAAAACATTTAAGAATGGTTCATGGTGTATATTATAGTGCATGCAGCATTTGAAATATGAATGGCCAATTTCCCCTTCCCAGTGTTCATTAAGCAGCATGATCATTCTTTGTGAGCAAAATGGATGCATACTGATGAAGCCTAATGCTTTTATGGTTCTTTATCTATCAGCAAGCCTATAAAGAGGAATAAAATGTTCCAAAAAATAAAATGAAATGAAATCAGCTACTGAGACATTTTTAAATGCCCTTCAATTTATCTTATTGTTAGTCTACACTGATGCATCCAGTATTGTACACATGTACAATGAGACATATTCTCATATATATATATATATATATATATATCTGTATAGATGTGATGTAAACAACTTATTATTATTATTATTATGCTAATTGTAGTCTAGTAATCTTGGACTGGTTTTATCTTGGCAGATTCTTACTGGTACTTGCATTGTTGTTGTTTTTTTAAATCTTCAATACAATTTTGTGTCCTCATGATTTATTCATTTCGTGGATATTTTAAAGTAATGTTTTGTCTGGTTTCACTTTGTTCTTGTTGTTTTGTTAAATGCTTTGTGCTTTATATTTTGAAAGGTAACATGCACATTTTATAAGTAAGAAATTGTTTCAGGACATAAGATTGCAGCTGTCATTCAACAGCCTTCCTTAAAGCATACATGGAAGAAATAGTTGCTCTTAATTGCCATTATTATTATTATTATTATTATTATTATTATTATTATTAACCTTTATTTATAAAGTGCTGTAAATTTACACAGTGCTGTACATACAATCTTTTTAATTGGACGGTTCCTTGCCCTCAGGCTTACTATCTAAAAAGACACGACACAAAGGGAGTGGTGGTGGGGAAGGGGCCTCTCTAGTAGGATAATACATATAAAATACATAGCAATACAGGAAATGATTCAATAAAACAGACAACAAAAGAACATCAAATAGCAAGTGACAATTATGCAAAGCCTGGGAACGCTGCCATCAAGGTGGCTTTGACCTATGGAGACCCCTATGCACAAGAGACTTCCAAGAGACCTTGTTATTAACAGCCCTGCTAAGATCTTGTAAACTAAGGGTCATGACTTTCTTGATTGAATCTAACCACCTGTAAAGGGTTCTTCATCTCTTCTTATGGCTTTCCACCTTAGAAAGGATGATCTTTTCTAATAAGTCATGCCATCTCATTGTCCAAAGTACAAGGTGGAAGAAATAGATGGCATGTTAAATAATTCAGATAGTAGTCCTTGTGTCTATGCTATGACAATTATGTTATAGTTTTACACACATACACAAACACACACACGTGTCCATTTGAGGCATTTTTACATAATGGATTTCAGTACTTTACACAATAATATTACAGTACTGTGTTACTGTTACACATTGTGGCTACAGTTCTGTTCCTAGTTATTGATGCAGAGATTACATTTTAAAGTATAGATATTTCTCATGTAGAACAGATACTGTAATTGAACCAATGAAATTGTTCTGGGAACAAATTAGAATGAATGGGGAAATGGGATCTGTAATACAAAAAGCAAAGTGTCTTTGGGGAGGCTGATAAATTCTGTCACTACTATGGGGCTGTGAATGAGTCAAGAGACTTTGCCTCGACTCCTGCAATCATTACCAAGCAAATAACAACCCGGTATGCTTCACTGAGGGTTAGTGAATCACATTATCTTCTACAGCAGGGATGGGATCTATAGTCCAGCCTATGGGATAAGTGCAGCCCACTACATCCATTCCTACAACTCCCTTTAGCCTCCAGCTGGAGTCCATCAAGCACCTCCTTTGAGAAAAAGCAATTTGCAGAAAAACCTAGAATTGTACCACTAGGAACCACCAGGGAACATAACTGTTGAGTATAACAAGAGTTTTGGGAGCTTACATTATCCCTCACAGCACTTGAAAGGAAATTGAAATTAATGCTTCAGTTCTTTCTGGTTTGACCTGAAATTGAAGGGGCTCTCTGTACCTTCCAGATATTGCTGGTCTACAGTGTGAATACTATTTACTGCTTTTGCTGATGTGCATGTTGTACAGCCTAAGAGAGGGCACTCCTACTTTGAGTGATCTGTGCTGAATCATTTTTACAGCCCCCAGCCTTCCAAAACTGTTGAGCACATCAATAAGTAAGATGCCACAATCCTGAGACCCATGAGATTCAGATATGCTGATGAAACCTTGTAGCCTTTCACACAATACAATTCTAGCACTTCAACAGCCATGGTTACATTCTGTGGGATTCTTGAATACGTAATTTCATGAAGCACTAATGCTCTCTAGTTCAATCTGAACACTCTTCATAAATTGCAGATCCCAGGATTCCCTAAGATGAAACCATAGCAGTTAAAGTGGAATCATAGTGCTATCGTTGTGTATTGTGAAAAGCTGCTTGTATTTGTGTGGATCCTGCTGTCTACTTGAGACATATATGTAGTAAAGACTAAGGGCTAGAACAGTCCTGCTTGAAAAGAGAACTTACGTGTCTAGATGCCACATGACTCCAAGACACCCAGAAGCCACCGTGGCTGACCAGATGTGGGTGGCTTGAAAACTCTACAGGGAAACAGTGTTTACACACCTCTTGCTGCTGGAGCAGCTTGAAGCTGCCCTAGGATTGTGGCCAGGTCACCTAAGGTGGCTTTTTACCAGCCCAAATAGGAACGGATCTTTTCTACTCCTATTTGGGCAGCTCCAGGACAGATTGGGGCCATGGCATGTGGTTGTCATAGCTCTGGGGGAGCCAGCTCTGGAAAAGCCCCATTCTACCCTTTTTAGGCAGTCTGTTCTGGCCTTAAGGTTCAAAACACACTGCAGAAATAATCCAGTTTCACATCATTTTAACTGCCCTGGCTCAGTGCTGGGGAATTCTGAGAACTGTAATTTTGTGAGACATTTATTAACTTTCTTTATCAGAGAGCTCCAGTGCAACAACAAACTACAATTCCTAGGATTTCCAGGACAGTTAATGTGGACTCAAATGGGGTTATTTCTGAAGTGTGTTTTGGACCTATGTTACGTTAATTTGGGGAAGTCCCATGCCCTTCCCACACCCTGTCTCTTCCTACTGAGGAATGTACCTTGAGTTGACCCAGCCATTATTTCTGAATATATGTAGAGTAGTTTTGAAATCTGTTTCACAGTCTCCTCAAATTACACACATTCCAGTTGGAAATATGTTGGTCCTTATCTTCATATCTGCTCATATTCCCTTGTAAGTCATGGACTTGTTGAATACATTTGCTAACAGTAATACTTAGTATTTATGAGTCCTAATTAGCAATAGATTATTAAAAGCAATTAAGCTGAGTTACCAGTGATCTTAATCACCCAGACGTTGAGCATTAAATCCAAATCATCCAACCATTATGCTTCAATTTCACTGCAGCAGTTTGCTATTACATGTCACAATAAATTAACAATGAAAAATGGAGACCAAGAGACTGTACAGATTGGCAGTAAGCACTGTCTTGGAGGTGCTGTGGGGGTGTGGATGACACATGCCCTGACACCACCCCCAAGACAGCATCATACCACCCACCTGACCAAATGGTGGTCAGCATTATGGTGCTCCTTTGGTGCAGCATTCATATGTCGCACTCCAAAAGGAGCCCAAAAAAGTGCCACCGTGGCAGTAAGTAGCATTTCTTGCCGCAGGCCTGATCCAGCGTTCAAAGGGGTGGCAGCAAGCCACTCCCTCAGGATGGTCTGTTCTCCCTCAAGCTAACAAACGGAATCTTTTTCTGACAAGAAAATACAAATTCATCTGGAGGAACCAAGAATCTGAATAAAGGATAAATATTTAAAAAAATTCACTATTGGCTTGGTGTAATGCATCTTAACTTTGCTGTTATGTGCCTTCAAGTAAACTCCAACTTATTGTTTTCTTGGCAAGACTTATTTACAGGAGGTTTGCCATTTGATGATGGTTTGGTGGTGAAAGGGTAATTTCGGGTGTTTAAGAAGACTATTTTACCATCAGTTATTGCTGTTGTAAATGGTCACTAATTGTTTATATTTTAGCTTTACACAGAAATGCATTTTCACTTAGGTTTCATGATGTTTGGACCTCTCTCTTAATTTCTGCCTTCTTTACCTATGTGTGCCTGTATGAGAAAAAAGTGGGGAGGGGGATGACTGAAAGAGATTGTCTTCCCATTGCTTCATACTTTGTAAAGCCAGCAGCTTCATCAATAAATGTCTGGTTGCTTTTATCATGATTTCTCTTCCCAAAGTGCATCACACTCTTGCTGCCATGTCATGGAGGCTGCTGGCAAAGTCAGTGACCTAAAGAAATACAAACTATACACTGATTGATTGACTGGTTGATGACTGATACATAAGAAGCTCTCGCACAATACTAGGTTCTCTGCCATTCAAATGGTTTCTCATTCTTTCAGTTTTCTCCTTGTGACTGCCAGGCTGCCTACCTCCCCCTCTGCTGTTTGTCCCAAAGTGAAGAAAGTCCCAGTTGTAGGGCTGATCAATAATCAACAGAAGGCAGACAGCTGTACTGAAGAACAATTAACAAGCACCAGGGAGACAGCAGAACCTCAACAGACAAGGGGATGATCATGAGACAAACCAACCATAAAAAGCAGCACTTTAGCCAGCATGGGGAGGTGCTAGGAAGCAGAAAGCCTGTGGAAGGAGTGTTGGACTTATCCTTGAGGAAAATGATTATCCAGGAAAGCGGCAGGAGGAATGATCCACCATCCTCCCAAGAGGTGTCATTTTGTCCAGGAAAAGGGTGAAAAAAATTCAAGACAGGTGCTGCACCAACTATAATCACCAATGGGGTCCCAAATAACCTAAAGCTTGTTGGTCCACTCTGGGGGCCTGTGACCTCTCAGGTGTTAGTTCTTGAGAGGTTTATGTGTATTACTAAGGGTGGGAGTAAATAAAACTGTTTTACTTGATGCTTTGGCTTGACACCTCCTTGAAAGCTGATGTGGTCAGAGGCCTATGATGTGCCACTTCCCATGGAGGGGGTCGCTCAAATCACATTCCTGTTGCTAATTTTTTTTAACCACAATCAGTTTTAATGCATCAGATTATTGCATTTTTTTTACAGAGATTGATACATTTCCAAAGATCCATAGTGGGTGTTTTTTTTTAAGTTTTGGCCAGTGGTGGTGGTAAGATAGCATCGTTTACTACAACAGAAGGCTGAAAGCTATCTTAGTGGGTAGAGTGCAAACCACATGGCACACAGCTGTTTTCTCTTATTTCTTCTCTTCCAGTAATTTGCTACTACCTCCCAGCATCTGCCAACTGAGAAAAAAATCTCCAGTCTGGTTAATAATAGGGCCATCCTTGTTCTGTAGTTAAATCATAGAATCAAAGAGTTGGAAAAGATCATAAGGGCCATCCAGTCCAAACCATGGCCATGCAAGATTACACAATCAAAGCACTACCAACAGATGGCCATCCAGCTGCTGTTTAAAAAGGAGACTCCACTGCACTCCCAAGGCAGCATATTCCATGTCAAATAGCAATTACTGTCAAGAGAGTCTTCCTAATGTTTAGGCAGAATCTCTTGTGACTTGCAAAACTGCTGGTGAAAAGGTGAGTATGGAGGGTAGAAGGGTAGGCCTTGAAACACTCAATCTGTGGTTTTATTTTATTTTTAAAAGTGTTTTTGAATCTAATGTCCATTATCCATAATGACTCTATGGAACAACTAGGCTCAGCTAAATTCCAGTTGCAGGAAAGAGTTGGGGATGCAAGATGCTGAATCAGATGGATAAAAGTTCACCCTAATCTAGTAGCACCTTCCTTAGGTTCTTGTGTAATGGATGGGAAAGTGATTCAGGCATCAGCGTCAGAGGGAGCAAGCAACTCATTTGGGAGAAAACATTTCTGCTCCAGCAGCTTCTGCTGGACGTTGTGCCTACCTTGTGTTTTTCTGTTCTTGTACCCCTGCTGACCCATCCTGGTTAATAATAGCCACTGATGCAGCAGCCCTTCATAAATTTGGAACCAAGACTGGCACCATAAATCAAACTGCAGTTTCACAGTTGCAAATAATAGGCTTTAGAAAGCACAATATATTTGATTTTAATATGAATAAGATACGTTACACTAATCATTTGACTTATTCTTACCTTTTGTTTCCTTTGAAGTAGTTACTGAGGCCACGGCTACATTTAACCAACATAATTACGTCTGCAGAAGGTAACGATTATAACAGTACAATTTGCCCTGCAGTAATACCGGCAGAAAACCTTTTATGCTAATCTAGCTAGGGGTTGGTCAAAATACTTTGGTGAATTTCAGTTTTGACACATGTAGGGAATGGGAATACAATAGTTATTCTCTCCCTCCTGCTTTAAACAATTACATGTAAATTTTACTAAGCAATTACATGTAGACCAGGCTGCAGTGGAGGTAGACAAAACCAGCTTTAAAGCCTTGAGCTTAGAAAAATTGTGTTTTCCTGGACTACAACTCCCAGAATCCCTCATGCAATATAAAACTAAGCACATGAGTTGTTGCTACTTTAATAAGCAAAATTAATAATGAGGGGCAGGTATTAGGACTCTGGTATTGTAGAAAGGAGCCAGTGTGGTGTAGTGATTTGAGCACTGGACTACAACTCTAGAGATCAGGGTTCATTTCCCTCCTCAGCCATGGAAACTCACTGGGTAACCCCAGGAAAGTCACACACTCTCAGCCCCAGAAAACCCTTAGGGTTGCCATAAGTCATAAATGACTTGAAGGCACACAACAACAGCATGGCAGAAATCTCCAGGCACCAATGGATGTTTCCCTGGCAGGCTACTTAAAGCTAATAGGGAGAGTTTTCAATGCAGTGGCATGGAAAAGTTAACATCCCTGTTTGCTATATATGTGTCTCCTTTAGCATCACATCAAGTTTGGCAGAGTTGCAGCTCCAAACATGTAAAGGAGAGGTGGGCAACATGCAGCTACAAGCCACTTGTATCCCAGGAATATTGTTTTACCACCCACTTGAACCCCAGTCACTGAATTGTCTATAGTCACCATTCTGAAATCATAGCAAGTGGCACCTGAACAACCCTTTCCTCTCTCTTTCTTCTGAGACAGAACCATGTCTCAGACAGAAAACTTGCAAGGAATATTTCTTAGTAATATTTGTCTATCTGTCTTGCAAACAGTTTTAGTAGGGAAAGGTCCAGATGACTGCCTGTTTTGATTTTTTTAAAAAAAAGACTGGTCATTTGTATTACCATAACATAGCTTGGGAGATTTTTTTTTTATACTGCTTACTTTGTGATGAATAACAGCATACAGCATTGTTAAGCTTGATTAACCAAATTTAATTGGCTGTACTTATTGCATTCTTGCAAATGTGAAATATTCCACTTAAATACGTCTGTTAATCTTTCAATAATTTATAAGAAATAAAATTAGTAACCATGAAATATTCACTAACCTAATAGTCCATTTTTCAGGAGTGACCTATTCCTTCTAATAGTGTTTGAAATATATAGATATAGTTATATATATATAATGAGCTGAGCAGCTCCATCCTACCTTATGTATTTTTCTGTATATGTATGCGCCTTGAAGGTGCCTGTTGAACACAGGCAAAGATTACTCAGAGGTAGTTGGTCTTTACCTTCCTCTGAAATAAAGCCTACAGCACCTGCTATTCTTTAGTGGTTGACAATCCAAATGCTATCCAGGCCTGACTGTGCTTAACTTCCAAGGCAGAATCTTTTAATAAGTGGATGTGGTTTCACTAATATTGTTATTGTTAGTTAATAGTGTGTTTATTTATTAATAAATATATATTTGTTAAAAATGCCTGGAAGACATTGAATGATACCCTCCACCCAAATCTGAGCCACTGCATAGTGGAAAGTGAGCATGTTTTCCTTCCCCTCTGGCCCAACACTAATGTACCTGTAGACTGTGCCAGGATATCATGTTTGAGCATAGCCCATATCCACATGTTTGTCTCAGAAGAGCCAGTCAGTTCTTCAGATGGAAAAGTTCTCCTACAGAGAAGCTTCTGGGTTAGAAAGTTTGCCATGAAAATATTTGTGAGGCCTCCTAAGCAGGGAAAGCTGGTGCTTGTTTAACTAATGGGGCCACAAACAATGTGCTAATTGCCAGGAGGCAGATCTGAAGGTTTCTTCTAATTAGAATGAATGGGTTTCCTTTTCAGTTTTCAGCTTACTGTCAGGATTTTCTTTGTATGAAAAAGAGAGGCTTTAAAATCTGTGGAAGCCTTGAATGCACCAACTGAAAGGAGAGTCTTCCAACACCAAAACAACTTCAGTCCAATCCAGGTAGCATTCTATTGCCAAGGCTTCATAAATAAGCTTCTCTTTTTAAAACTTTTGCTCTGTGTGCACATCTATCCTGACATACATACATCTTGCTCATTTTCATACTTTACATGGATAAAGCTAAGAGTTTTTGCAGACAGCAAACCTATTAAGATGAAAGCACATACTATCAGGGCATTTGGTTTATTCTACTAGAATATTCATACCTAGTTATATAACTGGACATACAAAGTGAAAATGCTTTTTAATCTCTATGAACAGTCCTTTGTATATAGAAAAAATACAGCTTGGAAAAGTTAAATTTTTGGACTTAAATCTGGATTGTTACAGACAAAGCAATGGGACTGAAATGTCCATATTGAAAGCTGCTATGAAGGAAGTGTTTGAATCTATTCCTCTAATTATTTCCTGATGCAATGAAGTTGGACAGGTTGTTCTCCTTCTGCTGTTCCATTTTAATCAAGCCAAAATGTCCACAAATCTCCTATTGTTCACGGAAACTTTATTAACAAACACATGCTCGTTTTCTTTTCTTTTCTTCCTTGGACACACATAACCTGGTCAGCAGTACTTTGTGTTCGGCTCAAAGTAAGAGTCCATTGGAAACAAGTGAATTATATCACCTTAAAGTAGCATGCACTTTTGTTGGTTTATTATGCAAAGATCATATTGGTTCATGCTCATTTTATTGCCTTCTTTTTCCTTTGAGCTCAAGGTAGAAAACATGGGGGTCCCCTTCCCAGTTACATCTTCAGGCCAACCCTGTGAGGCAGGATATGCTGTGAGACAATGCCTGCATCCACACTGCAGAAATCATCCAGTTTGACATTTCAACGGCCATGGCTCAATGTTATGGAATTCTGGGAATGGTAGGGGGACTTGGTGGCACAGTGGTTAAATGCTGCTACTGCAGCCACTCACTCACAGCCACAAGGTTGTGCTGAATCATTTCCAGCCAAGACCTCCAGGGTCAACAGCCTGGCATCCTTCTGAGGTTGCTTAAATAAGTACCCAGCTTGGTTGGGGGCAATTAACTTACATGCTGTAAACTGCTTAGAGTTGTTATCATTATTAATATTTTCATTATTTCCTTATATCCTGCCTTTCTCCCAGTGCAGGGACTCAAGGTGGCAACATACTAATGTAGCTGCTAGCTGCTATTGCTATTGTGGCACTAAAACTCTATAATAGAGAAGGCTAAATGTCTCAGAAAACTACAGTTACCAGAATTCTATAATACTGAGCCATTGAAATTATGTCAAACTGGATTATTTCGGTGGTCAAAACTTTTTTGGTGTGCTCCAATAAGTTTTTTTTTTTTGGGGGGGGGGGGGTTGTAGGGATATGAAAAACAGTATTTACTGATTTCATTTATATCCAAAATGGGTACCAACGCAGTTTAAAATTAAATTAACACAAAATAACCAAAATAATATTTGGTGTCGTAGTCTCCAATGGAGTCTCCATGGAAAAAGACATTCCAAAGGGGTAGGATTCCGCAAAGGAAGGGGCACTAGGAACCACATTGCAAACATATGATGGCTAATGGAACATTCCAAAGAATTCCAAAAAAGAATCAGCATGTGTGTCATAGACTACAGCAAAGCATTTGATTGTACAGATCACAAAAAGCTATGAAATGCACTCCAAGACATGGGGGTGCTGTGGCATCTGATAGTATATCTGATAGAATATATACAGCGCGCCCGCGTCATACACAGGCGCACTTTATGCGGACTTGAGCTTACACGCTCAAGCCGCGGGGTGCACACAGGGCGCAAGGGGCGGCGCATCCCATTCAATCGAGTGCACCCAACAACAACAACAAGAACAACAAATGTGGCATTTCCCAAGTTCCAGTCTAATGCACTAGCCGCTATATTACACAGGCTTTCAATGTCTTTCCTCTGATTTTTCTTCCACCTTAACCATGGATTTACTAATATTAATTTTATGATGACATTGCAGTTTATGATGACCTTTGCAACAGAGGTAGTATATGGTTTCCCAGTGTGGTATAGAATTTTATCCCCATTCATTTTAGTCTTCCAGTGTCCTACTGAGATAGAATGGATGGGGGGGGGGGTTGATTGCTACAGAGTTACCCAGAGCTGCTGCATGACTATGGGGGATTTGAACTCAGGTATACCAAGGTTTGGTCTGGGGTGGATAGCTAGGTGGGGGATCACCGGAGCAGCTTCATGGGCCACAAAAGTGGGGCACACAAGCTTTACTTTCTCCATCCTTGTTTAGCTCAATACTAACTCCCCTGGCAGCACACTCGGTGAAGAGAGAGAGAGAGAGAGAAAGGGAGAAGGGAGAGAAAATGGGGTTGAGAAGGAAGGGACAAGAGGAAGAAAAGGAGAAGAAAAACAAAAGCCAATTATTTTTAAAATGAACCCCCTTCAAAGTTATTCTCCTGGGAATGTGGCCTTAAAGAAATTAAGCTTCCCCACACTCACTATAACCACTTCAGCACATAGATTTCCTTGTGAAAGTATGAGAGAGGCTAAAAGAGATGGAGAGTAAAAACACTCCTGGGGCACATTCCCACTCGTGGAATAACCTGTGTTTGATTTGGGCTCTGCTCTGATATCTCAATGGCTTCCAAAAGGCCCCTCGTTCCCACTATGAAAAGGGGGCCTGTTTGGAAGTAATATTTTCCATTGGGATGCATGTTGTTCCTATTGGAGCCCTTAAGTCCTTCAGCCAGTTCCCCTCCCCCTGGACCTCTTCCAAAGGTCCCAACCGGATCCTGTTTCTCTCTTCCTTCCCTGCCCTCTTTCCTCATTCGTTTCTTCTCCCATTCCCCCTTCTTTTCTGTTTGCCCCAGACCTTTCCTCCTCTAATCGATCAAAGGAGGATCAGAAGTGCATTCAAATGGGACCAAGGGTCATATAGCCCGCATCGTGCTTCACAGGAATGAGGCCTTACTTTTCTCTGAACTTTTGAAATAAATTATAAATAATGTATTTACCTGTAAGGAGCTGGTGTTCTTGGTAACAATGAATAAACTATGCTATATTTCAGAAGTAATGTAAGTTGTGGGAATGGAGTTATTTTGCTGCTATAATGTGTAATGTGTAATGATTTCTATTTACTGTTTGAAGTTACATTGAAATTACATTAAAAGGTATTTTTAGTTATTTTAAGAGGCATTTTGGCAACATTCTTTCCATCACTCCAAAGATGCTTCCCCATTTAAAAGAAACTAAAAGTGACAGGAAAGCAATCAGCAACAATAGGAGCAATGCAAAAATGTACTGTCTAAATAGTATAATAAGTGACAGAAATAACTGCAAACACATTAGTAAAATAATAAATGGCCATTAAGAAGTAACTTTCTGCTTTTATCAAACTCAATGAAAACTTCCAGAGGTCACTTTCTATTCATTTTCCTGCTAGGGTGTAACAATTAAAATAGCAACAGTCACTCACTACTAAATTAAATGAAACGAGGACAGAATCACACAACCTATTGTTCAACACAAAGAGTTCTTGCCAGTACTTTCCCTGGATATTGGACTGATTCAAAAGATGCTCATCAGCCAACCCAGAATGCTGTAATTTGGAATGGTGGCACATGAAAATGTATTCAGAGGACCAAATTCCTCTTGGCTTTCCCTACAATGTGATTGTCAAATTTAACTGAGTAGAAAATTTTTAAGGCGGATTCCTTTGTTAATCAATATAAGAGACAAGAAGATGAAGATATATTTTATTAATGCGGTACTGCAAGCCACAATTCATTTCAGAAGAACTGCTGAGCCAAAAGTACTCTCTGCATTTTGGCAACATTTTCAGCTGTGTCAAAAAGTTCTATTCTCTTTGGATAATTTATTGATTTTACTTATTAATTAATTAAATTTATATCTGCCTTTCTGGTAAGAAATGACATTTAAGGTAGATAATGTACAAAATAAAATAAAAACAAATTCAGTTAAAGCATAAAAACAGATTAGAAACACAAATATGCATTCCAACAAATACATATTTAAAAAAAACAAAATTAGGTATTTTCTTTTTTATTCAAAATTACAAAAGTACATTAAAAAGTTACAGAAGTTAGAAATAAACATGCAAATTGAAACAGGTAAAATAAAAAGAGAAAAGGAAGGGAAGAAAAGAGAAGAAGAAAACTTCTGATCTTCCTTTAATTGTTGAGTGTCCTTCATCCCAAATCCTGAAATCCAAAATGCTCCAAAATGTGAAACCTTTGGAGCTACAAAACAAATAATGTAGCATGAATGAATGACCAGGAGTGGCACCTTGAAGGTGGAAGAGGGTAGCTGGAGGGGTCCCCAGAGATATCCTGTACAATAATGAGATCCATTATATAAAATAAAATGGTATAGAATTTGTGGGCTGCAGAGAGAGAAATGCAGCTGGAGAGACATAAAGAGATTTCAACAGCTTGTTTTTTTTTAAAAAAATGTATGAAAGATAAACTAAAGTGGCTGGGAGGAAGCAAGTGGCACCAGACACTGGCAGGCAACAGGATCCAGAAGGAGTGGCCTCCGCAGCTGTGGCAGCCTGTGCACTGATAGGCAGCCCAAAATCCAAGTTGCTCAGTTCAGCTGCATCTCTCTGAAATGTTGTATGTCTCTCTGCACTATTTTATTTTATATAAGGGACCTGATCACTGGACAGATTACCGCAGGGGAGCCCTCCAGCCAGCCACTTCTGTCTCAAGGCAGTGATAGCAGTGCTTGGTAAGTCATTGCTGAGGCAGAAGCAGATAGCTGACAAATATTCCAAAATCAGGCCATATATATAAAATAAATGGTGCATTACTGCATACAGTTGGAGAAAGCAGCTTGGAATTTGGGCTGCCTATCAGTGCACATGCTGCCACTGCTGCCTAAGCTGTTCATTCTAGGTCTTATCACCTGTTGCCCCAGTCCTCAGAATTTTTTTGCTATTTTTATACATGTTTTAAAAAATGTTTTTTTTTAAAAAAAAATCTCTTCTGTTTCTCCAGCCATGTCTTTCTGCAGCCCACCAATACTACAATATTTTATATAATATGAGGGATCTGATTACTGTACAGATCTCCAGAGAGTCCACTACCCACCTGCCTCTACCTTTGAGTAGAATGATGATAGTGGTGGTGGCGGCTTGGTCATGCACAAGGCAAAAATGGGTGGCTGGCAAATATTCCAAAATCTCAAAATATCCAAAATCTGAAACAGTTCCCAAGTATTTTGGAGAAGGGAAATTCAATGTGTACATATAATTATTCATGTCTTACTCTATAATATTACAACAAATTCCCTCCTTTGCATAATCTGTTTTTTCTAATCCTCAAAACCAAAAGATGCCAAATTATTTTCTTTTTTCCCCCACAAAAAGTGTATAAGGAGTTTACAGCCTTTGAGAAATGTCACTCAATGGTGTCTGTGCCACCATTAGGGACAGCCCCCATTGTCCTAAGTGGCAGCACATCCGTGTTAGGGACAATGGGACCTAATGGCAGCGTGGCTGTGTGCATGTGCTAATTATGATTATGGTTTAGGGCTTCAGACTATGAAAGGCCTCTAAATAAGAATTAGAATAATAAATCTGTTAGAACAATGCACATTTCTTTGGATAGTGCTATGGGGCCAATTAAACCTGATGGAGGTTAGGCCTCAGTAAGTTTAATCAGACTCAGTGTGTCACATAACCAAATGTGAACTGGCTGTGTGGTATTGCAGTGTCATCCATTTTTGTAAGCAATTCTCTGTGGCACTAGAATGACCCCTCCCCCCATGACAAATCTGTGAAGGAACATAAAAACTATAAGTAAAAAAGAAAGACATAGAAGCAGCAGTAAGAAGAAATGGCAGCAAACATGATTCAGTGGGTGAACACCCTTACAAATAATGGTTCTTCTGGAAATATTTCTCATTCATCACCACTAGAAAATGCTCGTATTCTCACTCCAAATCGAATGTTTGATGAAGACCTGCCAGAAAGAAAGAAAGAAAGAAAGAAAGACCTACATGAATAGTCCCTTTTAATTAGACTATGGGCTTTCTCAGAATTACAGCACTGTGATTTCACACTGCTGTGGCTGCAATCTAGGAAATCCTGGGGTTGATAGTCTTGTGAGACATTAGAGCTTTCTGGCTGAGGATTCTAAATACCCTTTCCTAAATTGCAAAAGTCATAGACTCATAGAATCATAGAGCTGGAAGAGACCACAAGGGCCATCCAGTCCAAACCCTGCCATGCCGGAAATCTCAATCAAAGCATCCCCAACAGATGGCCATCCAGCTTCTGTTTAAAGACCTCCAGGGAAGGAGACTCCACCACACTCCAAGGGAGTGTGTTCCACTGTCGAACAGCCCTTACTGTCAGGAAGGTCCTCCTAATGTTGAGGTGGAATCTCTTTTCCTGTAGCTTTTATCCATTGTTCCGGGTCCTGTTCTCTGGAGCAGCAGAAAACAAGCTTGCTTCCTCCTCAATATGACATCCTTTCAAATATTTAAACAGGGCTATCATATCACCTCTTAACCTTCTCTTCTCCAAGCTAAACACCCCCAGCTCCCTAAGTCATTCCTCATAGGGCATGGTTTTCAGGCCCTTCACCATTTTAGTCGCCCTCCTTTGGACATGCTGCAGTTTCTCAACATATTTTTGAACTGTGGTGCCCAGAACTGGACACAGTATTCCAGTGGAACCTGACCAAAGCAGAATAGGGTGGTGCTATTACTTCCCTTGATCTAGACACTATACTTCTGTTGATGCAGCCTAAAATTGCATTGGCCTTGTTAGCTGCCGCATCGCACTGTTGACTCATGTTCAACTTGTGGTCTACTTGGACTCCTAGATCCCTTTCACGTGTAGTCTCCTTAAGCCAGGCATCCCATGGCTTCCACAGGATGGAACCATGACAGTTAAAGTGGAATCATAATGCTATATTTGTGTATTGTGACAGAGTCCAGATGTCAATGTAATCCAGCTTCCATTTGCCAAAAATGACAGTCCTTCAATGTCCTCATGAACATACTAAGCAAATAGACATGTAGATTAGCCTGTTTATCTCAAACAAGTTTTAAAATAATTTTTCAGTGTCACACTAGGGGAAGAGAAAAAGATGATAATGCTTGATAAAGTGGAAGGCAGTAGGAAGAGAGGAACATATCATTGCAAGTAGATGTACTCAGTTAAAGAAGTCATGGTTCTGAGTTTGAAAAATCTGATCAGGATAGTTGATGCCTTGGGCTCTTAGAGGTCTCTCATTCATAGGGTCAAATTTAACATGACAGCCAACAACCGCAACATAAAAACTGCAGTTCCTAAAGGATCAGGTATATTTAATTTTTTAAAAAAAATCCATTCTTTACAAACAGCTGTGGATGGCAGGGTATCCATTTACATATTGCTAAAAAGGAAGAAACACATCACCTGAAAGATAAAGAAGATACACACTTGCATAAAATTTGTATGTGACCAATTATATTTATAAATACAGTTTTATAAATAATTACTATAATTTAAATAAAAATGTAATACATTTTTCCATGACAGGAAAAGGTGACCTAATAATCTGTATGCCATTTCTTCCAAAACAGGACTATCTACTGGGATACTTACAGATTGTGGAGTGCATGGACAAACTGATTGATAGGCCTATCCATGACTTCATTGTTCTTCATCTTATCTTGTGCCAATGAGTTTGTTAAGAAAATTTTGCTTATGCTACAGTAGGTTAGCAGCTACAGTATTCAGATCTCTGTCTTTCAGTGCATTTTTCTAAAGAACAAATTATGATAATAGCCATTTTCTTATTGCATAAATTGATAGATAATATAGCTCAACTGAAGATTTTCAGGAACTGCATTCCACAAACTACTCAGTGAGTATGCCTTGAATAGCCTTCAAATTACTAAGACATTTCCAGTGTCTATGATTTGTGAGGTAAGCAATCAAAGGTACTTTCATTACCATAAAATGACATTACTTTAAAAAAGAACTGGGAGAAGGGTTTTTTGTTTTGTTTTTTTACTGTTTCCTTTTAGAAACTAAGTTGCTGCAGCTGTGATCTGACATGAGAAGCATGAGGGAAGTTTGGTACATGCAGTAGGGTTTTCCTTTACCCTTTCTGAATATTCATACTCTTCTGTCAAAGTCCAAAAAAATCTGGCACCAAATCATTGCTGAGCAAAAAGGCACAGCAAAATGTGAGAAGCCAAATGTCAAGAGGACCAACCTCTATTCCCCTCTGTTCCCCATCTTTCTTACACCTCCTTTTCTCTCTCCATTTCTTCCCATTCAAGAGAGGAGCAGAACAGTCCTGTCAGAAGTTGGAGGCAACAGTTTTCATAAGCGTTTTGAAATCTGGCTAAGGGTCTCATGCACTAGAGAGAAACAGATTGCTCTTCTCTGTCTTTTACTATTGAATTACTGGCTCCTTTTAAGCGCTTAATCACACCAGGTTCATAAGGTGACCTAGTAATGTTTGTGTATGAAACATAAAGGTTGGGGACATTCATTATTTCACAGGTCTTCAAAAGTGGAATGGTGCTGCTTCTATCCTGGTCTCTGTCTTACATGTGAGCTTCTGTAGTCCTGGCTCCAGCACTAACCCCTTCCCAACATGCCTTTCGGTCTCTTGTGTCCCACTTTTCAACCCTTGTGTAATAAACTCCTAAATCTCAGGAGTGTTTTAAAACAATATTTCAATACAATACAGAAGGGAAAGCAAACACAGAAGCTGTGTGTAGCTCCTTGCACATGCATAAAGGAGATTATCCAGTTGTGACTAATATCTTCATTAAGCAACAAAGCTTCCTTTATGCTTACATTTAAACTCACAATCAGTTTGTACTCATTTCTAAAATGAAACATTTTATGGATCTCTGCAGGGAAATCAATAGAAATGTAGGAAATCACCCTACCCTATGTACATATAGTACATAGCCCCCCTTTCCCTTCAAAATGTTTGTCATTTGCAATTTAGTTTTACATTTCCCGTGAGGCTCATACAGTTTCCCATGTCCCACCTACAACTCACAGTCACATTAAAAATTAACTCATCTAGTTAATGGTCAAGACATGGGAATCTTTGTTTTTTTACTATTTTAGAAAGAGATATGTCCAAGTCTCTTCCTAGAAATAACTGGTCAATATTTTTTGTGCCAGTCTAGTAGAAGCACTCACGGTGATTCGAGTGCTGAGTGGCATTACTGTTAATCTCTCCAGATACTTGTCCCTCCTCTCTCTTTGGCCACTCACAGGGAACAGTTCCAAGGTTTTCATTATGACTGCTCCATTTATATTTTCTCAGTGTGTTGTGAATATGAGTGAGATAATTGCTGAGCTCAGCAAGTTCCTACATTTTGTGTTCTCAGACCTCAATAAAACAGAATCTAAGTGTGTGGATTTCGAGCTCTTGCCTCAGGCCAACCTCCCAAGGGCACTACTGGAGCATCTTATATGTTCCACCTCCAAATATTTTCATAGAACTAATGTGTGCCTGCTTTTCCTGGAAGAGAGATGAAATGCTCAGGAAATTATTTAAATTCTTTCTATTTTATTTTATTTTATTTTTTTATTAAAATAATTTGGCATGTGGCCTATTTGATATTTACATCTGCCTTGTGCAACAATGCCACCTTATGTGTGATTATCCAAGAGAATTACAGATTTTGCATTGTTAGGGTTTCAGTGTTTGGTTTTAACCCTAATGCACCAGGAAAGGACTTTTCTTTTCCCAGATTCATGTTTTGTTTCAGAATTCAAGCAGAACTAGGCCTTCTGTGACATTGTCACCTGTACAGTTGTAAGTAACATCTCTGAAATTCTGCCCTTGCCACATACTAAGTTTTTCCCTCTACAAACAAAAATTGGTTAGGATAAAAAAAAATCACTCTTCCTAAAAAAAATCTATTATATTATTGTCATTGTGGTATTGTTTTGTTCTAGGCAATATAAGATAGTGCTCATCCAAACTGGTAATTAGTATCAATTCAATCAATTACATCTTCCCGTTTCCATATACACACACTCTTTTCAAAACAAATAAATAAAATGCATGGGCTATTCTTCCTTATTAATTATTTAGGTGATTGTGAACAACCCTCATACCTCACACAATAAGACAGTCTTCTGGCACCTTAAATTGAACAAGAAATCCTGACAATCTCTTTCTCCCATCCTCTTTCCACCCTGTCTCTCCTCCATAGACTCCATAGAGAAATTTTGCAAAACAGTGAAAAAGAGACAGTCTCTTTTCCCAGTCTCTGTCCTCTGCTCTTGTGGGCATGTGCAGGTGTGCACACCCATGTGTACACACAGCACTGCAGGTACAACTTAAAATGTGTAAGACAGGAGTAAAGGGAACAAAAAGGAGAAGACTGCCATGTTAGAAAGTATTGTTTTTTGTTTTTGTTTTTTAAACCACCCAGCTGGTAGGAACAAATGGACTTGGGAAAGTAGGGGGACAGCCTGAAACATCCAGGAATTAGCATCATCTGGATCATGGAAACAAAAGTGGTAGTTACAGGAATAAAAGTCTTGACTTCCTGATATATTTGAGAAGTTTGGATAAGCTCATATTCATACAAAAAGTACCCAATGCCATTTTCCAGCAAACCATGACAAGTGAAGCAGATGTGATACACTCTAATTGTCAGCAAACTGCCCCTATGTTACCTTCCATTGGGAAAGGGGGCACCTTGGAATTTAATGAGGCTGGGAAGTTCCTCACAGTACAAGGTGTATGTGCTTTAGTTTGTGTGATGTTATTTTAGCAGATTCTATTTTAATCTTATTCCACTTTGTATTTTCTAGCTCTGGGAGTTTGGGTACAGCACGTGTAAATTTTTGCAGTTGTAGTAACAAAATGAAAGTGTCCCCCAATTCAACATGATGGTTATAAATGCAACACCAGCAGGTGGAACCAAGGATAGATTTTTTTCAAGCAGCCAGGCACCTTGCCATGTGGTGGCAGATGAGAGGCAGAGCAAATTTTGATTTATGTGGGAGGCTGAGCTGAATATCACACTACACTGTTATAGGGTTTTTATTCCACCTTAACTGCCGAGATTTGCGATCGGGTTTTATTCCACCTTAACTGCCGCGATTTGCGTTTAGGGAGGCATTTAGAATGCTCATCAGCAGACTCAAAAATGGACAAAATCTCAGGATTCCACAGGAAGCAGCCATAGAAGTTGAAGGGAATAGCGTAGTGATGGTTGGCTTTTCTTCAGAGAAAAAAATACATTCATCTGATTTCACATTCGAGTCTGGAATGCTCTGGAATTCTGAAGAAGAATGAGCCAATGCATGGTGATGTCCTCTAAGCGCAACAATGGAGCCCAGGCAGTGTGATGCCACTGCTCAAAGGCTCACTAGAGGACGGAGCGGGGAGGGGGTGCTGGTGACAACCTAAGGAGGGGTGACACCACTGCTTCTCAAACATCTGCTTTTAGCAAACAAGCTGTGGCATCCACCTGTATACCTTTAAAACTCTAAGAGATGTTGTGAGTGGGTCAGGCTCAGTGAGAGGGGAAAGGAGGGGTCCCAGTTTTTTAAAATACATTTTACTCGTTGAAAAAATTAATATGTTTAATTTTTAATTTTTTAATTGTTACTAATTTTCACTTTAACCACATGAAACTCATGTACATGTAATACATTTAGGTGTGTGTATAAATTGTAATTTAACAGTATATTTTGTCTTGTAGTTTACTTCACAATTATGCCATTACATTCGTGCTGTACAGAATGTTATTATGATTAAGATTAGTACAAAAAAATTGACTAAATTTCATGCAGTGGTTATGCATGGAGGTCATGGGGCAGGGTCACACCATGAATTACCACACCTGATTATATCAACCCTGTGATGCCATGCCACTGGCTGTTATGGATGGCTTTCAGCATGTCATTAATGGTCATTTACCTTTTAAAATAATCATATCCAAGTCTTGCATATTCAGTGAACTAGCTGATACAGAACCGAAACAAAGAGAGCCTAGGAAGGCTAATGAAAAAGGGTTGATAAGTTGCAGTAAGAGAAAAAAAGTTAGGGCTCAGAAAAATGTCCACTGCCTTTGTGGCCCATGATCTATGGAAAGGAGTCATTCCAGCTCCTTGCTTTGTAGTCTTTCTACTGCCATACTTCCTCCAGAATGGAACAATGTGGGTATATGAACAGATGCAAAATGGAGAGCAATTGCATCATTGGGACCTTGGTAAACCATGCGTATAGCATTACTGCAGCTGGGATTAACACTGGATTTAGGCCATAAATGTTCAGACAAAATTACATGAACCTTAATCCTATCATGTTAGTCTCAATTTAAGTAGACCAATTGAATCAGTGGGATCCCGTATGTTGACTCACAACTACAATGGATTCAGTGGTCTGTTCTACTGAGACTAACAAGAAGATTTATAGAATAGGGTACTATAACAAACATACTCATTGTGGCAATAGAAAATAAAAAAATAAAATAAAGTGCATCTGAAACAATGCAATTACTTAAATGTCCACAAAAACAATACATGCAGTGATCTGGTTCCAAAGAAGAATGTAGTTTCAGCTCCCTAGGGAAGAAGGGTGCCACTATTGAAGGGCCCTACCCTTGTATCTACATAATGCATTTTTCCTGCTGTGGAACTCCAGAAGAACCAAATCCATTATTGCATAAGCAAAGCAATTTTGTATTTTAGGAAAACGGGTTTTTTGTAAGTAACATATATTACAGATCTTGAAGCTTTCCATGACTGAAAGTCACAGCTTTTTATTTCTTATATGACATTCTGAGCAATATTGGGAGTGACATACTATTTAAAAAGTGGCTCCCAGTGGTGGCCCAAATTTAGGCATATCTTTGGAAGATCTGAAGGTTCAGTCCAGCACTATAAATGCCCTACGGTTGGCAGCCTTCTCTGCTGAACACCAAAAAATGAATCCACATAGGTAAAGGTGGATATTTTTCTTGCCCAGGACAGGGTTGCCATAAGTCACGGAGCTCCAAACGGGACAAATGTAGGACAAATGTAGGGCAACATTTTCAAATGTAGGACACATTTTAAAAAAGGAGGACGTGCCAAAAACTTGAGGATTTTTAAAAATTTTAATATAAATGCCTGTTTTTACGCATGATCAAAATGGAGACCTTTTGGCTTATCTCGACAGCTGGCAGAAACGTATTTCCCTCGGGTTCAATTGTCTACTTCTCAGAAGTGTATTACTTTGGCAAGGGACTGTGGTTTTTCTTCACTGCGCATGAGTTTGTCAAAATCCCAGCCAAGTTACCTTGGCCGTGCCTCAGAGGCTTTCTTGAATCAATACCTCCTCATCATCACCACTATAATTATCAAGAAAGGCAGACTTGTTAGCATTCAAAAGCTCCCTAAATATACCCGCAAATGCACTTGCCTCTATTTCCTACTAAAAAATAATGCGGAAAAAATAAAAAACACGGCAGTGGGTGTCTATATTGCTAAAAAATTCATGTAATAACTAAAAAGCAATAAGAAAAATTAATGAAATAAAATAAAAACAAGCAATAATAACATTAATAAAATAAAACAAGCAATAAGAAACATTATAAAACTAAAACAAGCCATAATTAAAAAATTAATGAAATCAAACCAAGCCTAAAAAAAATTACTGAACTAAATAAAACAACGCAATAATAACAAATTAAAGAAATCAAAAAACTAAAAAGCACAATACTAAAAATTAATAAAATAAAATAAACTAAGTATTTTAGATTTTTAAAATAATTTAAAAAACCCCACAAAAACCAAGGCCAGACCTAAGGCCACTGACTCAGTTCCTCCCATTCTCGGCCCCCCAATTCTGCCCTGGCTTCAGGCGGGCACCATTCCTCTGGCTCCTTCTCCTCCTCCTCCTGCCTCCGCCCCATTCTGCCTTGGCCCCTTCAAGGCACCCTTACTCCGGCTCCTTCCTCCTTCTCCTCTCCTCCTCCTCCTCCATCAACCGAAGAAGGGAGAACAAGCCGGCCTCGCGCGCATGGAGGGGGACGCAAGGCAGGCGTCTCTCGCTGCCACTGCCCTGCTGATGCTCTGGGCGGCCGGCCGAGGAGCCGTCCTCTTTGGCCGCTGGCAAGACTGTGGCCAACGCAAGGACGAAACTCCTGTTTTGGAAGCCCTGTGCGCGCGCACGCGCGGCGTGAGAAAGCCCTGACTCGGTGTCGGGCACGCTTCTGCCGCCGAGGCGAAGGAGGAGAAGGCGGAGTAGAGGAGGAGGTGGTTTGGCGCTGCCCCGCCCACTACGAAGAGGAGGCGGCGGAGGTGGGTTGGCGCAGCAGACAGCTGCCTTAGCAAGCAGCGGCTATGGCCGCAGGAAACGAGTCGGACCTGAACGGGAACAAGGCGTGGGGGGCTCCCAAAACGGACCGTGACCGTGATTGTCCGGGGGCCGCCGCGGGGTTATGTCATCCTACCCATGGACCCTGTTCTTCCCTTGCGTGTGCCTTCAAGTCCTTTCTGATTTTGGCAGTCCTGGAGTGACCTAATCATAGGTTTTTTGCAGGTTTCTTCCGACAGGGGTTTGCCATTGTCATCTCTGAGGCTGAGAGTTTGATTTGCCCCAGGTCCTAAGTCCAGTTATGGCAAGCAGCGATTCAACACCCCTTTTCCAGAGCCATTAGCCCGTACTCAAAACCACTACATCCCACTGGCCACAAAGAATCAGGAACTGGGCTGGATGGCCATTTTTGGAAAAGAAAAAGAAACGAAAGAAAGACACTTTCTGGTTCTTAAAAACCTGTTCTTTAGAGGAAATCTCATCTCCCTATAGATGTTTCTCCCATTTAAGATGACGATGCACTTATGATGATGATGTTCTGGTACTTTCTTTTTTTACCTGGAAAGATAGGCTTCAGCCCCATAAACATGCCCCTTCAGGGGCACACACCACCACAAGACAGATTTACATACATGACCATAAAATGCGTTGATTTCGGAGGAATGGGTATCAAGTGGGGGAAACTGAGAAAAAAGAATGACCAATCCCATATGACAGGAACTGAGCATTTTGGAATGATGTCTTCCTTGCATTGGAGAAGAAAAGAATAAACCTGGGGTGGGGGAGGAGGTTTGCCGGTTGCTACAAAACACGATTTCTCCACCTTTACTAGTTTTTAAAAACCTGAAAATGATTTTTAACTGTTCACAACACCTTTTCCTCTCCCCACATATTTCAGCAATTGCCTCCACCACCAAAGGAAAATGTCAGTACGTGTTTCCAGCTATCGGAATGTCCACCGCATTATCTCAAGAGTTGGGGTGGAGTTTGGAGCGAGACACCACAAAGAGTTCCACTTGGCAAAAAATTAGTACATCCTCCTACTCAGATCTCTTACTCCTAAAGACACTGGGCCTTGTCCCCACATTAAGCCTGGCACTCTACCCTTTTCTCTAGGTATTGATTGCTTTCCGTTCTTACTGTTTTAACATTTGGTCAATCCTTAGCCTTTCTATGTTTGAATAGTCACATAAAATATCTAAATCTAGCTGACATATATAAACTGGCAGGCTACGCTATAACAAAAAAGGAGGCTAATTTTTTTCCAGAAAATCTGCACAAATCTTGGGGGGGGGGGGATTGCCTCCTACATATGTTATTGTGCCACCCTTTACCTCTGATTGCTCGAAGCAAGTCTTGCTGTATTTTTGCTTGACTTACATTTTGTCTTACTTTTAAGTATTAAAGTCCAGTTGGCAAATATCCTGTTTACATTTCTCTCGAAGTACGCCCCATTGATTTACTAAGAATGAAGACGGTTTTGCTACCGCCTATGACTCCATAGTCCTCCAGGAAAACGATTTATTCCGTGATGCTTTTATCAAGTGACAGGCTGTTCTTTTGAACTTTTATCAAAAGGACCCACTCCTAAAGAGTAGAGCCTTTTATTCTCTAAAATGCAGTAGTTTTCAGCTGGAAGGAAAGGAAAGCTTCCCCCGTGATAAGGGCATAATCCCCAGAAATCGATCCACGATGTGTCTGTAATCATTATACGAAAAGAAAGATTACTATTTTGGAGTTATTAATCCTCCTAAGTTACCCAGTGGAAAAGAAATAAATTCAGATCAATCTAAACACTTCTCCTAAAACTCGCAGAGAGAGCCATCTGGGAAGGAAAGGGACATTGGTGGCCAAACATTGTGGCCCATACTTGTCTGCCAATATTTAAATTGTTATTTGTGAGTTTAAAGAAAGAAGGATGTTCTGCGACCCAGTGCCCTTAAAGTATGGATGGTTTCAGCATATCATTTAAGTCATTCTTATTAGAATTTGGTTCTGATTTATTTTAAAGATTTACTCGATCTTCCCACTCAAGTCATACCTGTCCACCAACCCCTACCCACAAAGTCATCTTAAAACTGTTATAACAGAAGAAACAAACTGTGGTAGGTTTAGCCTTTTAATGTGGGGTGGCTGTTTGGCTAACGGATTTTATAATGCCCTAGTTGCTTGGTTGTGTTTGTCAAGCTGTCGTCATGTGTTACAGGCCTAAGCAAATAGCTACCTTCAGAAGAGTGTGTTTGCCAGGCAGTGTTGGATATTTAACTGACACAAATGAAGGACTTCTTCCTTTGGACATGAAAGGCCAGCATTCCTCTCTTAGTGACATACATAGGCATGAAGCCAATTGAATACCTACCATATGTATGTTTAGGTCTTGGAGAGGTTGGTATTTCTCTTCTGTCCTGTCTTCACTGTTGAGCACTCACTTGCTTGTGGAGAGTGGGCCAAGAATCAGAGAATCATCAGACTAGTCTTTTTAGCCAGAATATTGTATCATGATTGCATCATTTCTGAGACTTTGGGGTCCTAGACCATTTTACATCTGAATAAGGATCGTTTCTCCAAAACCTCCCTCTCCACCTGCACAAAATGCTGTTGAGTGGAAGCTGCATTGGCCTCCATTCTGAGTTGGGGAGTACTGAGTAGACACTATAATGTAGTTCTGCAGGTGAACACTATTACCTTATGTTCTGCCATACAGGATCTTTATCTATTCTGTATAATACTGGATTGTCAAACCAGGGGTGGGATTACTGATGCAAGTTATGATTATGTGCATAACGACAAGCAGGTGATTTCGTGGATATGGGGAAAGAAATATCGAAATGTGCTTTATGGGAAATGTTTTGTGTAATCCTGTAGGCCTCTTCTTAACCTGAGATAACTGCTTCTGCTCCAGTTTTGGCCATTCTATCAACACACTGTTCAAGCAAAAACTCTTGTTCCCAAAAGTAATGCCACCCGTTTAATTGCGTTTATCAAGTTTCCTCCTCTCAAAATCTAAATAACCCAGAAATTGCGCTTTTTTCATGATACCCGTTCTTGCATTCTTGAGTAATGCTGTTTTATTTAAGCATTATCTCTTTTATCTCCTGTAGTCTGCATCAAGGATTTGATAAAACTGTTAATTCATGATTGCTTTTCATGCTGCCCAAAAGACTGGAAATGGTAGAAGGGAGAAGTTTTCAAGGAACAGCACCATCCAGGTGTAATCAAATCATTCAATTAAGCACAAGGAGTGTGTCTTGGTTTTCAGGAAAAAAACCGAGTATCCAAGGATTTCCTTTCAAGTAAAACAAGAAACCGTTTCCATATCCATGTCTGGGAGTTAATGGGAACTGAGAGGTCAATTAAAACTTCTGCTTTGGATCACTGTTTCAGCTTGAAAAAAATAGATAGGTTCAGAGTGCAAGGCCCTTGGTCTTTGTCAGACATTCGATCATGCAATGGACGTGACTGTCTGTCTGTTCTTCAAAGTTCACGGATGTGTTGAGGTTTCATTGCTTTCAAATAGATTCTTTTTCAGGCCTGTCGCTGAAGTGAAGCCCGTGTGAAGTTCTTCTATGTAGGGTTAGCATTATGACCTGCACTGAGGCCTTCCTGCAGGTTGATAAAAGTAAGGTTTAGCATAACTCACAGTATTGATTTTCCATTACTTTCACCAAACCTGAAGTGTCTCCTGCATCAAGGTGTCTTTTATAGATCTAGGGACAGCTAATTCTTGTATTTCCTAGCCTGGCATTTTCTCATGTGTTCACTATTATATATGTTCTATTATGTTTCACATCTCAGTTATTTTATTTTTTACATTTCTCACAT
The DNA here is from genome assembly GCF_019175285.1 of Sceloporus undulatus. Classification (NCBI taxonomy): domain Eukaryota; kingdom Metazoa; phylum Chordata; class Lepidosauria; order Squamata; family Phrynosomatidae; genus Sceloporus; species Sceloporus undulatus. The sequence goes on along the minus strand of NW_024802935.1, from coordinate 3,797,716 downwards.
TAAAATTTTAAAAAAATTAACTACACATTTATAGGACCCATCTTCTCTAAACATCAGTTTAAAATACTCTTGAATACTTTTTCATTACGAACTACATCAGAACATTCAGGAAATGGGACCACGTGTGGTATAACAGAGTTCCAATTCTTGGGAAATAGATAAGATCCATTCATCTCGAATTCAAAAGATCACATTCTTTGGCCAAGGCAACGTGGTATCCCTTGTCTCCGTTGCCACCGTAATCTACTCTGGGGCTTTGTACCAGACTTTAACGGAACTAATGGAAATATTGAATTCTGTCCCCAAAACAGTTCAGACCTTGGAGGGACACTGTTCAGGAAAATTTGGTTCATGCGTAGTTTTAAAAATATGGTCCAAATGTGATCTATTCAAATCGATCCCGTATTTTTTTTATGTGACTGCTTCCAATAATCATTTTTTTACCACTCTATATGAACATATAGGACATTTGGTCTGCTTGCAGTACAGTTCTTTTTACTGTTGTTGCCACTCAAAACTCCAATTGACAGTAATCTGATTTTGATAGTCGCTTTAAATGGGAATTTCCTCATTTCATAATTGCCTTACAATGCCGTTAATTGTTTATAAAATTTAATACTGCAATGCTGCAATTCCTCCTTCTACTCAGGGGCATCATGAGGTGAGTTCAGGGAGTTCCCTAAAAGGGTGAGGTTGACACCACTGCCTCCCCAGACAACTGCCTTTTGGCTTAAATGGGCTGTCTCATCACTGATCCCTTTATAATGCTGCAGAGATGGGGCGGCTGAGCGTGGGGTAGTGTTAGTGGGACGAGAATGGACAGCCAAATCCTTTTATAAACGATTTTTTTTTTAAAAAAAATATTCTTTTAAATCTTTATTTAAAAACAGATCATCTTACCCAAAATTTTCGCTCAACCACATGAAACCTGTACATGTAATATATTTAGGCTCCACCATTATGGGTACTGGCTCTAATTTATTGGTCATAGCCATTCAGAGAGGGAAGATGGAGGCGAGGGATGAAAAGTATGTGATCTACTAATGTAATATTTGTAAAGTTTATTATTATAGTGTACATGGATCATAAAATTTAAAAATTAAAAAATGTTAAATTTCGTATGTGTATGAATTATGTAATTTAAAGGTATACTTTTTAATTTTGTAGGTTTATGTCCCCCAATCTGTTGCTATTCCATTCAATGATATTCTTAAGGAATTACAATGTATGGCGTACATTCGTACAACAAACTTTACTTAAGTATTCTGTCTCGGTTGTGGTACACGAAAACATCATGGGGGAGGTAACGTCATGGGTTACAACCCCCCACTGTTTGCTGCCAACCTCAGTAGCCACCACTAGTTCTACTGTCTAACTCCCTTTACTGATCAGTATCATTGGCTTCTCACTTATGATGATGACTGATTATGGTGCTGATTATGATACCTTTACTTCCCTCATCCTACAGTGCTTCTGAGTTTACTTCAATTTAAAATTTCAGCCATGTTTATAATATTTAGGATACCTGAACATCAACTGTCCATCAGCCACACTTTGGTATATCTTAAATCGTGGTATATCAGAGGACTCAAATCCACAAAAAATACAGATTCAAACATCCAACATGCGTTGTTAGGTTACTGGATGGCTTGGCATTCTATCTAATCTATTTTAACATGAGTTTATCAAACTATAAATGGATATACCCATTTGAAGCTTCATTACTATCTCGATGCCAGCATCTTGTACATCTATTGAAACCCGATAAAGAGAGGTCATCAGGACTGTCCACTGGAGTCTGGATGCAACTCAAGCCCTCCCCCCAATAGTCCAACCCAGAATGAAAGGAAGGGCTGTCACACGAGCTTGGGATTAAACTCAGAAAAATATCGATTTTCTACTTTTAAAGAGTATATGAGGAGTTATCAGACTATGAGCAGCATACCTGAAGTACAGTCCACCTCATTTATCTCAACCACATTGTTAGAGTATGTACTCTCTGGAGACGGATTATGACAAAAACTGTATAATGAATAATTAATTTTGCAATTTTATAAATTGCACATTATAGGCTGTAGTAGTTGTTTCCATAACTGGGCAAAATACCTGTACAGTATAGAATTGGGCAGTTTAGCTAGCTTAGTGCAATGTATCTATCATTAAAATAACGTTCAAGAAAGAAACCAAACACAAAATCAGGACCAAGTCAAATTAGTAGTGAGAACAACGGGTCCCGTAATAATGAAATTAATAAAGCTCCGGACAGAGCTCCGTAATTCTGCCTGTTTCTTTTTAAACTTCCTTCGTGTTTGACAACACACAAACATGTACAATACTCGTCAATGGGTGGATGATTTAAATGTTGGACTAGGACTCTGGGACAAGGGTTCAAATCCCGTATCGTTATGGAAACTCACAAATGATATTGGGCAATCAAATCTCTCAGTCTAAGAGGAAGACAATGACAAATTTTTCTGAATACATCTTGCAGGACAACATGATAGGGACTTTCATATGTCAGAGCTGATCTTGACATACACAGCATACAGATGGGAAAGAGAGAGAGAGAAAGAACGAGAACAATGTATTTAAAAAATACATTTCTAACTTAGTTTCTCTAACATCGTCACATAAAACTATCTTTCCTGGGGAAACCATAGGAAATTTTTCTTTGAAAACATGAGGAGATCATACGGATAATTGTATTTCAAAAATATACTGGGAAGGGTGGGATCAGGTCCGTTTATCTCCCATTCACAAAGTGTGAATCATTAAGCATTCATAACATGGTATAGGCTCATGCTAGTTGTATGACATAAACATGTCTCCCACCGAGCGAGAAACAACGGCCTTATGGAGACACAGTTCCATTAGGTCCTATTCAGGTTTTCGCTTTCAATAATCACAAATTCATTTTTTTTTTTTACTACATAAAGCATTATCAAGCAGAAGAAGTGGAGGGAGGAAGAGAGACAGTGTGCCGATCCTTATTTTATATATACCTTTTAGCTAGGTTGGGATGTTCATTGGCTGCATTTTTTTTTCAGATCCACAGATTAGTTCTCCAGGTTTGTAGATACTGTGGTTTATTTTATTTGCCTATGAGATCCCAGTCACATGCACGCAGCTCTTGTTTACTGCTCCTTGGGTTGTGAACCATGGGTCACTGTCTTTGTTGTGGGAAGAAGAATTAATGCTTTTTATGTACATGCTTGCCTCTTTGTTCTTGCACTGAACTCATTGGCAAACACTCAGCCTCCCTCTGAAACGTTATTTGGCTGGCCACTATTCTAAGGCATGCGGTCTGGTCTTTACTGCTGTTAAATCGATGTGTTTTAGGAAAAATTGCCTTTATTTAGATCCGGGCCTTTGGAACACTTTCATACACATCAGTGTTTCTTTGTTGTGATGAGTCTTCACTTTGTATTATTAACTGCACTGCTTCTGGCAAGATGTGCTGAAAGGCGCCCCTCCTAGCAGGCAAGACGGCATGCAGAAAAGTGAAGTACCTATACAACGGCAAACATATAAGAACACAGGAAGCTGCCTTATACTGAATCAGATCAGCACAGCTCTCCCGACAGGTTTTCTGGAAGGATTTCTTCTAGTTTACTGAAGATCCTTGTCTTGGTGTTCTCATTCAAGTCACGTGATCTGTGTTCATTTTTATTGCCATAGATACCCCACATTATGTAGTGTTATGAATGTGCTGTACTACGGAATCTTTCCTACTGGGACACAGCCTTTGTTCACCTAGTTCATTAGCCTCTAGTTTTTGGACTGCCAACACCATCAGCCATAATTGTATAGAAAGAATATCAAAAAATATATTTTAAAGAGTACTATGCAAAATTCACCCATGGATTTTCGGGTCCAGAAAATACTGTTATGAATGCTTTGTAGCGGGGCCGGCGATGACATTGTAACTTTTATGGAGAATAACCACCAAACTTCAAATAGTTTTAAAAAACTGTGCATTTTTCTTGCAGCATCCTTTTTTGCATGGGAAAAATATTTGCTGTAATTACTCCGCATGTTCTGGAAACCAGGCCCACTAGGGAGCTGGTAGGGAGTGGGTATGTTTAGCTAGAGACGAGAAAGTTAAGAGGCTGAATGTAGTCGTTGTGTTACAATTGAAGGGATGGCATATTGAGGCTGGAACAAATGTTTTTCTGCTGTCTTGAGAGACTAGGGGCTGTACATGTCGACCAAAAATGCCTGTTTCCCCCCAGCCTGATGTTATCCTGTTTAGCTGATGCAGGCCAGCATCCCAGGCCCGGATTTAATAGACGTATTTGAGATCTGGCATGATACAGTCAAACTGGTATTTAACCTGCTCCAACACCACCAACTGTTTGCCACGAGTTTTGAAAACTCCACCCACAACAGCCCACAGACGTGGCTGGTCGCTGCTCCCACCTTACCCTGCCACCTTGCAAATAATAATAATAATTATAATAATAATAATAATAAAATAATAAATTTTATTTTCTATTTCCCGCCCCCTCCCTGTGGATTGAGGCGGTTTACAAAAACACATTATTTCCAGCATCAAAAAACATACAAATACATTCAATAAAAATAATAGCCTATTCACATCCAATAGGTTACTAAAAATTACCGTTAACTTTCATAAAACATCTAATCCTAATGGAGGTGGGATATTTACAGCCAATTTGGTGATAGGCTCACTTAGAAGATGCTCCGTCTTCTTGAGTTGCCTCCTTGAACGGCAATCTTAACGGTGGTACTAAGGCGGATTCTCTTCCCTGCAAGTCGTTCCATTAACTTGTGGCTACGGCGGAAATGGTCTGTGGGAAGTTGTTTGTTAAACCTAGTTTTTGCACTCTTAATAATTTTTTCCAGAGTCCTGCGAGTGGGGGCAGCTTGTGTAGGGGAGAGCATTCCCTCAAGTAAACCGAGCCCAAGCCCATAGGGTTTAAAGTTAATAATCAAACACTTGTATTGGGCCCGGAAGCTGATCGGCAGCCCGTGAAGAGATTTTAATATTGGTGTTATTCGTGGTCCACCATAGCTGTCTCCCGTGACCAATCTGGCTGCAGCATTTTGAACAAAGCTTCCAAACTTGGTACCAAGATGCCCCATGTAGAGCACCTTACATAAATTAAACCGAGATTACCAGTGTGATTACCACTTCTTCACGGTCTTTGGCACGGTAGGGGACGCAGTTGGCGTATCAACGAAGTTGGGGTACCAAGGCACTCCTAGCCATCGCATCTATTGAGATGACAACTACAGAGACCGATCTCGACTCCTCCCAAACTGCGCACTTCGTCCTTTAGGACGGTGACCCTCTGTCCAGGCCGGTTGGGCAAACCTTCCCTGCTTGGGCCTAGGGAGACTATCACTAGTACTTCCATTTTCTGGGATTCAGTCTGACGTTTTGTTTCCCTCCTCCGTCATTCCGACTCAAGGCGGGCATTCAGAGTAGAGATGCCACTTTGGTCACTGCAAACGTCGACGGGGACGCCTAAAGAAACCTATTTGGGTGTCATCAGCGTACTGATAACACTGCGCCCCATGCCTCCAGATGATCTCTCTCAGCGGCTTCATCTGTGACATCAGAGGGGGACGCCTGGCTACAGGGTGTCGCCAAGGACCCCGTCTCCACCATATGGGTGCAGAGGTGGTCTTTACAGGACTGGCAGTGGCAGCAGATAAGGCGGCAGACCAACAGCAATTCCACAACTAGCAGCAGGCAGCGCCTGAACACTGCTTTCCCACTCCAGCCCGATAAGTATTGGGGATGGGCATGGGCCCGATCCATGGGCAGGATTACCAATGGGTTTGCCCCGATTCATGCTATCCTGCCCTGTATTCAGCACCTTAGGGACATGGAGCAATGGATCAACCTATACAAAACGAGATTTCCTTAAACATTAGACATCATGTTCCTGACAGTAAGAGCTGCCAATAGTGGAAGACTCTACTTCAGAGTGTGGTATAGATTCTCATTCTCTGAGGGGTTTTTGGGATGGTTGTCATCCCGGAACGTATTTTTCTGGGATTTGAACTGCTAGCTAAGCTTGCTGGACAGAGGAAACCTTTCTGCACCTTCAGTGGTACTAAAGGCAACAGTAAATTAGAACGGACCCAAAGTTTTTTCTAATAGTGAACACGCAGTTTCAAGACGTTTCAACTCAACTGCCATGCAGTGTGTGTTCTAAAGCCTTTCGAGGTTTCCACAAGAAACCAGGAACCATTGCATGGCATTCTGGATGTTTGGGGCTTCTATCAAGGTTGGGAAGCTCAGGATTAAAACTTATGCTTTATACAGTCTGTATACATGCCATTGTTTCCCAAACCCCAAATCTCCCTCTGCCACTTGCCTCATTTTTACATTCTTTTCACTGCCTCACCCAAGCTCATTTAATAAAGGACACTGAGAAGGTCTTTTCAGTGTCTGCTTTCCAGGCTGTGGGCTTAACGGATTTAATGGGGCTTTGTACGTACTGCATGTTCTGTACTATAGAACGAATGTAGTTTGCCACACTTGACCTGCCCTGGAATCCTGAGACTTTAGCTTGTTGGCACCAGTGCTCTCTGAAAGAGAAAGCTGGATCTTTCCTAACATTACAAATCCCACTTTCCATAGCATGGAGCCATGGGCTAGTTAAAGTGACAAAGTCAGACAGTATTCTTTCCTATTCATGGAGATGCCAGCCTTTATCATTATGTCTTTTTCACTGATTTTTTGATTTTAAATGTGGGTTTTTATATGATAGCTCATACGTTAACTTGTATTTCAGGTTTTTAATCCTTGCTATAGCCCCTTGGGTCTATGTGGGCGCCAACGGAAAGGCCACAAATTAAACAAACTAAAATACATGCATCCAAACTATGCTTCCTGAGGCTGCAGATTGAAACCACCACAAGCCCATCTTACTAAACTCTTTTTTTTCCTTTTAGTTACTCTCAGATGTGCTACAGATTTTTCCCTTGATACTGACTTTCCAGACTAACACAGTTATTGTCTTTGAAATAACATCAGTAGGGTAAACAATGCGGGTTGCTACCCAATTCCTGTCCATCTCTTAACATTAAAAGACACTGTGCTGGAGCATACTCCGGTTTATCCTTTCATTAACCTACTGAATTTTATTCTAGGGACACAGCTAGAAATCTACTTTTAAGAAGAATGAATGCAATGGGTGGATATGATGAAATGTGATGTTAATCATAACTGAACAGTGCTAGTATGGTGCCCTGAGCCCATAACTGAGAATGATAGGTTAGGGCTCTTTTTTTCTTCTAGCAGCTTTTCATATTCTTGTTCGGCGGATCTTAGCGCATCGTTTGGGCAGTTGCAGAAGGACTGTAGGAGGGGCTAAAGTCATTGCTGTGAATGAATCTTAGAAGAAACCCTTTCGTTCTCCAGTGGCTAATTGTTTTGTAATTGTAACCTTGTCATGACTCCTGAATCCCAGTGGAATCTATTTTGTCTGTCGTGAGCCTGAACATGTTGCTGCTGGGCATTTGCTTCAGTTAACCTTCCAGCAACATGAGTACCCACCAGTATTATTTTACAGGAAGCCAAGCATGGCTTTCCTCATGGCTTTTCCTGGTGTGGACGTTGTCCACACGCAACACTCAGAAACTGAAAAAAAACATAGAGATAATTAAGGAAAGAACAAAAACTTTTTAAGTCCCTTACTATCAAACTCTACATTTCAAATCTGGGGACTGAATTTCCCTGATGTTTCTTAAATCTCATACACAAACTGCTTTTACATATTAGAATTGCGTACCGTTGACGGCAAAGAAACGCACACAAGCAAAGTATTTATGGATCTCGACTTATAACGCATTTATTTTCTTCCTTTGGTATCAAATTTAACACCTTTTGCTGTATATACTGTACTAATCCAAGTTAGTTGGTATTGTAGACAAAGGCCCTGTACAGATGACCTGACAGGCCCTCCTGGGTTAAGAGTAGGGCTTAATGTCCTGACAACGCATACCTGACCTCGCCTCCCAGGGTTTTGCATTTGTGCACTGACTCCACGTGCCACTCCAGATGGTTTGCAGTGTCATAGCATGCTCCAGACTGCCTCCAGAGACTCAGCACCGAAGGGGCACCATATAGCTACACTTCCATGGCTATGACACCTCAGAAGGCGGATGGGGCCCACGACCCCAATCCAGCTGAGAAGGGGCAGCTGGATGTTGCCCTTCCGGGTTGTTTGTTACAGCCCCTAAGGGAAACTTCAGTATTCAATAGTTGTTGATATAGTTACCATTCATTCAATTGGTTTTCTCTATTGGAACACCTGGTATGTACCATAGCATTACTCCATGTATACGTCAATCATGATAAGTTCAGGGCAGGTTGAGGGCAAAAATTACGCATTTTGCCATGACCATGGGTAATCACGGTTAACACTTTAGGGGGATTCATTAAAAAAATCTTCTTTAAAAAATGCATAGAGGGAATGTATTTAGGACGAGCTATCATAGAGGAGCGGGTGTTTATTGAAGCTTACACGTGTTGTGTGTGTGTGTGTATAATAGTCTGCTGATCTTACATACGCTAAGGACAAGAATATAAATAAGAGACAGAATGAGAACCATCGGCCTGGAAAAAAAGTGGGTGAGAAGAGCAAGTAAGCAATTTGCCCAGTTAGGGACCAAGTGCAAGCAGTGAAAAGAGGTGGACACCAGGACGCCCCACTTGATGTGGGTGCGTGTTTCCACCCGTTAACCCTCTTATTGCCCAAACCAGAGGAAGAAAAGCAGCCCTCCCTTCCCTCCTTCTTCCCTCCTTTCCTCACATACTTTTTTGACCTCAGCTACTTTCAAAGAGACTACCGGCGCCCCTAAGAGATTGTTCTAGCCATTTTAGTGCAGAGACTGCCACACCTCACGCGGCCTATAAAGTATTCCCTATTAAAATGACTCACTGCTCGTCCTCTGCAAGAGAGACTTCTACCGCTCTTCCCATAAAGAGGCCACTGGGCTCTCTCTTGTGGCCTGACGTCCCTTGGCCAAAAAATAGGGAGGGAGGGGGAAGGTGAATTTCTTTCTCTGGTTTTGGCAAGGAAGGGGGTAATGGGTTAGGAGTGCTGCATCTTCAACCTGCCATCCAGAATTGTGCTCCCGTGTCTCTGTCACTTGGCACTGCCATAATGCTGGTTCCCTGTTCCAACACTGACTCAGTATAAGTGGACCAAGTTTTTTAAGTTGATTTTTGTAAAAAAAAAAAAAAATGAACTTCTTACACAAAGCATATCGGGTATGTTTAGTGTTTGACATTTTGAAACATACATCAAAAGAAACAAACTAAATGCATATTTATTTTGACATATACAAATGACATTTAAGTCGTGTGTAAACAGTTTGTTTAAGCTTCTCATCTTCCATTCTTACTTTTAAAAAAGGAGTAGAACTAATATTTGTCATAAAACATTTGGCATAACTTTTTTTAAAGTGTTTGTTGGGTTTTTTCTCAGTGTCGTGAAAAACCATGCACAAAGAGAATCTTGGGACAAGCATCTTCACCGTTCCAGAATTATTATGCACAACTCTCCTTGGGGGCACGGTGATAGAAGGGCATTTTTTTGGTAACAGACAGTTCCGGGGTTCGATGGGGGTAGAAGGAGGTGAAGAATGTAGCTTAATGTGGTTGACACTTCAGATGGGGGCCCTAAACACCTAGGGGACAATAGGTGGACAGAAAGTAACCAACCACCTTTCAGCGTCTTGCACACCGCTGACCACCTTACTCATCCTTCCACCTCCCACTGCCCTTCCCTGCTCTTCCTTCTGGAAGCAGGGGAGAACAGGGGCCGGGCAATGGGTCAGAATGGATTGCAAGGAAAGTCCATGGGGGTGGGATTCTACTGCCACTGCCCGCCAGCCCTGTTCCAGATCTGGCACGGCTTCTGGGTGGGGAGGGCAAAGGTGGTATAATGGCAAGCAATGCTGGACCCCGACTCTATTCCTTCAGGGAAGGGAGGATTCTTTGGATGTCAGACTGCCACATTGACAGAACCTCCATTTCCCAAGCCCTGCCAGACCCTGAAGGGCTGGCCTGGGTGCCCCCCCCCACACACACACACACACATCAGTGGCCACGCTGGGTACGATGCAGGGGCACCTGGCTAGTGGAGGTGCTGGAGTGTGACTGGGAGTGTGGCCAGGCAGTGGCCGTACAGGGAGGATGGTGGGCAGTAGAGACGGGCAGAGTGGACAGGCAAGCACCCATTCTTTGCCTTCTGCTCTTCTTTCCATAGCCCTCTACCCTCCCACTCTCTACCCATCCTGACACCTGCCTGGAGGGGGGGGCGGTTAGGAGAGCGTCCCGCGGGTGGACCAGAGGAAATCCCTCCTCTTCTACAGCTCTTCTCCAACATTCTGCCGGCCCAGTTGTTTTTTTTTTTTTTCTCTGTTTTTTTTTTTTTTTTTTTTTCTTTTTTTTTGGGGGGGGAGGGTGGGGGGGGGGGGGGGGGGGGGGGGGGCGGGGCTCCATGCGGGGCCCGCTCCAGACCCCCCTATCACCCCTGTCTTTGTCAAAGGTAGAGCGAAGGCAACCAAGACCAGGACCCCTCTCTTTCGGACAGCCCCACTCACGAGAGCTGTGAGGTGGCTGCCTGCCTGCCTGCTGCTGCCTCCTTGGGGGCGGTGGCATATGTGTTCCTGAACTGGTCTGAACACCAAACCTTGTGATGCCATACATTTCCTGTACAGTAAAGGCTGACCACAAGCTCTAGCAACCTATTGACGTGTGTGCTCACACAGCTTTAATTTCAACACTGATTACAAGAGGCGAAATTACATTTTCAGACTAACTGTTCAAAAAGCTACATTTATTACTATATGCATACATTCCACATTCCCAATGAAAATATTATTTCGGGTAACTATTTAAAATATGATCCATTTTCACGCATTCTGGACGAGCGTTTGAAACACCTGAATAACGTAACACCAATTGCTTTATGAGTTTGAATAATCAAATTTGTAAAGCTGATGTGCAAAGCTGTAAAAATATTGTGGTAAATTTCTACAACAGCCTTAAAACTTGTAAACCTTTGACATAACTATAATGACATTTCAGAAGAGACAAATACTAAACGGCCGTCTCTCCCCCTTTCCTAAAGGCTGCAGGGCCCGTTTTTTCCGACTACATATGAGGCCAGTAGTATAGCCGTACTTTGGCCGGCCTGATGCCATATAGCAGTGGCAGAAGTGCTGAGCATTCACATGCTCACAGCCCTTCTTCCTCCACCGGGGCCCCCTCTTGCATGCGGCCGTTTTACACAGGGCCCACCCACAATGACGTCCTTTGTGTGCCGCACCAGCTTTTTCTGCTCCGTGAGTAGGCCGTTGTGTGTGGTTGCTGCGGCTCTGCTCCAGGGCTTGAAAAGGTCTGTTGGCATTGAGCCGCCAGTCTGTCGCGCCCCCTACATACTATTGAAAGTTCATATTGTTCTACAGTATGCTATGGGGTAACACTTTATTAAGATTACTAAAAATTACAAAACATTCATAAGTGATGTGAGCATTTAAGTTCTCCCACACTCATCATCAGGCACAAGTTGTTTATTAACTGCCTTCAAGTTGACCTTGATCATGTGGCCTCTCAGATAAGTATCAGATGAAAAACATCTCCAAGTACTCCCTAGTCATATCCATCACTCCCAACTGAGTCTACCCATTCTAGTATACGGTTTCTCTCTTTCTACTTCCTTCCCCTTTCCACATTATTGTTATGTATGTGCTATGTCCCCAGTATTACAGCTCAATTGCTTCCTTTGGCTTCCAAGGGATGTCAGGCTGATCTATCCCAGGATCCATTTGTTTGTCTTTTGGTCTATCCATGGTATCTTTTTGCTGGCCTTCTGTTATCTCCAGCACAAAATCTCAAATGATTGTCGATTTTCTGCTTATGCACTTTCTCCGTCCTTGCTGTTTCATATCTACATGGTAATGGGGAATTTTTAAGTGCCTTGGAATATTCTAAAGTAGTACTCAGTCATTTTCTTTACTCTTAGGAATCGTTCTGGTCTTTCAAACTGTCCTTCTCACTCGTATTTAGTCTTCTGATTTTTGACTGCCGCCTCCTTCGATCGATGTTTGATCCAAGGACAGGAACTCTTTTACACTTTTTATTTCCTCATATTTCAATGAATGTCTGTAGGCCTCTGGGTCATTATTTTTGTTTTCTTCTGTTCATCATTCATCTTCATATTTTCTTTTGACCTTCTTAAATAATCGTTCCAGTCTGTGAATGTTGTTGTAGTAGTATGATGATTTCCTCTGCAATCTTAGATTGTTGATATCTTCCTATCTTTACTTCTCCTTCTCCTACGGCTACGCCTGTTCTTGTTCTTTGTATGGTTTTCCTTCCTACAAATTAAACAAAGGGTTATAGATGCAGCCTGCCTGATGCCTTTATTAATTGGGAACCTTCTCACCAGGACATCAGATTGTCAGTGGCATTTTCTGTCTTAAGAACCCATGTAGAAAACTTAGGGAACAGACAAAGAACCGCAAAGTTTGAAAAATCTGCCCTGTTCATTAGCCATGTGATATATTCCCCCGCTTCACTTGATTATTTGATATTTCTTTTTTCCAGGCAAGTCAATGTGCTGATTAACTTAACACCTTTGACGTGTAAGCATTTCAGAGTTATGATCCTTAAATATCATCTTCTTCTACCTAGTCTGTCTCTTCCTATGCACAATCATTAAGGGAAGCTTCCACCATTGTCACGGAATGTTTGTTGGAGATAGGCAAAAGAGGGTCCTCTTTAGTAGAGGTCCACCCCGATTCAGAACTCCTTGCCCCAGGAGAACCGGCCAGACTCCCTCTGATGTTTTGGGGATATCTGTTTTAAAGAAAAAATTTAGTTTCCGTATTGCTCCCGTCTGTTCTGTCCTGAAACATGACTTATCTATAGTTCTCTGATTTTGTGAATTGTTTTCTTGTACAGATATGTATGCGCAGTGGTAAATTGCCAGTACTGGCAGCCACAAGATTTCTATGTGCTTGCTGGAAAGCCGGCGGGAAAGAGCTACACAAACCCGTCTTGTACACATGTATATCTATTCTTTATTCCGTGACAAAAAGTAGTTCAATGCCGCATCTCCTTTCAAACTCCTCTCCGTTCTAGTGGTTTACATGTCAGGTCAGGCGTTAGTGAATTCTACAGATGGCCATTCAGTCTGTCACATTATAGCATTTCATCTATTCCCTCATTTTTGCCAATACTACATTATAGCAAATTCAACAAAATACTGTGCTAAATCTCTCAGATTTTAATGGATGCCTATTAACTGTATCCAGGTTCACTCTGGTCTCCATCTCTTTAGTTGGATGTGTTTGTGTTTTTTGTTGTTTTTGTTCGATTATATTATCCCAGCTTCTTTTATCATTATCAGATAACTATACGTTCCCCCCATCCCTTTTAACAATATTGCACAAATGATGCTTAAGTTAATTATGAATGCTTGCCTTGATCCTTTTCGTAACTTCTTTATCTTTGAATTAGATTCTATTGATCACTCATCCCAAATTTATCAGTGCGTGACATTGAGTCTTACCAGTATGAATCAGAGAATTTTTATTTTCTTCAAGACTCTATATATGCTCATAGGGATTAAAACAAACTACAACTTAATTATTAAGCCCCATTTATCGGAACACATAACATTAAATAGAACTATGTGTAGCTGGTAACCAGCATTACTATTCTTCATAGCAAGTGCATTCCTTGTAGAGTATCTCACATTTTCCTGATTTCCCACTCCGGAAATTAGACATTTTTCCCACAAGACATATTGACCTTCAGACGTGGCTTTGGGGCGGAAAAAGAAGACCTTCCAAAGAAGAAAAGGGACAGAACCCACCATCCCTATGGAACCAGAAATCTGCCCATCATTATTAGGACGCAAGTCATTATTCTCACAAGGCCATTTTTTAGAGCTGTTCCAAGGGGCTGTGTACATTCTGCCTCAGCACTTGGAAAAAGTAATTTTGATCTCCACTTCCCAGAATCCCCAGAGCCCGTTATTGTCCAAAAAAACTATGCTTTCCAGCTTTGGTTCTGCTCTTACAGTGAAATTGCTACAAAAAAATTGGGCTTGAAACATGGATTTCTCTGCCTTGATACTACTCTAATCAGCTGGAGAGGAAAAGGAAGAGATAAACCCATATTATTAAATCTCCAATCACAACTGAGCAGAATTTGGCAAATGCAACTGTTGCCACATAGTTTCCCTATGCGTATCATTTTATTAGTATGTTGGTTCCTTAGGCACAAACTTTTGATCTATATTGCTCACAGAAATATAGGTGTTCACTGACTCAATGAATGCCTTCATCTCTGATTAGGGTTTGATTTTTTTATTTTACCTTGAAATATTTTAACAGAAAAGTACAGATAAGAAATCCAGTTTGCCTTTTTCATTCGGAATGCAAATTAAACTCTGAAAGAAAATGCTTTTGTAAAAAAAAAAACTCTGTATCTAGCAAGTTCACATTTTTCCTTCCCTTTGTCCCAAATCACTGCATAATCTATGAAATATAACTAAAGAGTTTAGCATTCGTTATCTTGTCAAAGCGTTGAGCACTGTCAAAATTTCACAAGGTAAAAACCCTGTGGGGAGCTTTTCTATAACCCAAAAGCCAAAAAATGAAATAAATGATTGCTGCAAATCCATCTCCTAATCCATGCACATAGGCCCCACAATACACACATAACACACTTGCCCCCGATCAGCTGCTCTAATCAGTAGCCAGAAATTCCAGGCCTCCTAGACCCAAATTTTATAGACTTAAATTCAATAAGATTTGTTCTCACAGATGCAATTCACCACCGATCTGGAGAGGTTTATGGAGTGGATTGTTCTTAGAGTGACACAAAAGCTTTTAAACCTGAGAGGAGATGGAATACTGATCTAATACATCTAAAACTGAAAATATACTGTTCAACATTATCTTAATGCCGTTTTACCTTTAAAAAACCATAGTACTTCATATCGCATTTTATCAATTCCCTTTCAGCGGGTACTAATCTATTATACAAAAGAGCATCCTGTTTCTAAGAGCTCCCGTGTCCCTATGCAATACTGTTTGTCTGACATTTCTTTCATGATGTCTTCAGTTATCCCAGGAATGCTGCAGTGTAATTAATCAGCCAGACACTTGCCAGGTTGCTGGAAATGCATAAACAGTACTCATTTGGAGTTGGCTGACAGTTGTGATATGTAAGCATCTTTTCCCTCTCTGCCTACTTGCTATGTAAACGTGGGAGCATTGTTTCACCAGCATAAGTTACACGGAGAATGGAGCCAGGTTCCCTCTCTTGTGCAATATGATAAGTGGCTGGGCAGAAGAAAGAGAGGTGGCCACTTCTGAACATATCTTGGAAGTAACCTACAAGCCAAGAATTATTGTACTTAGTCATTTTTCTCATGGAGATATAAACAAAGCTACATTTTATAGCGGAGCACATTTAATTCGACTTATAATAATTCTGATTATTATTAATTCGTACCTGCACTATATACGTGCTTTTGAAAGGGAAATATACCATTTTTGCTTCCTCTTTCTTTTTTATTGACGTCGAACAGAGCAGAAAACTGTACAAAGGCAAAACCTACCTAACTTCGCTGTTGTTATTGGTGGGGCTTCCAGTCATCTCCGATTTATGGCAATCCTAAGGGACTATAATTGTGGTTCCTTGGCAGGATTTGTTCAGCTGTGCCTTGCT
>NW_024802935.1:3781308-3781955 GCF_019175285.1 Sceloporus undulatus | reverse complement strand
GCCACTGACTCAGCTTTCCTCCAACTCCTCCGGCCCAATTCTGCCCTGGCCTTCAGGCACCATTCCTCTGGCTCCTTCCTCCTCCACCTCCTCCTCCTCCTCCGCCCCAATTCTGCCCTGGCCCCTTCAAGGCACCCTTCCTCCAGCTCCTTCCTCCTTCTCCTCTCCTCCTCCTCCTCCATCAACAGAAGAAGGGAAGCAAGGCAGGCGCGCGCGCATGGAGGGAAGCAAGGCAGGCGCTCTCGCTGCCACTGGCCCCTGCTGAGGCCTGGGCGGCACGCTCCGAGGAGCCCGTCCTCTTTGGCCAGCTGGCCAATGGCTGGCTGGCCAAAGCAAGGGACGAACTCCTGTTTTGGAGTCCTGTGCGCGCGCACGCGCGGGTGAGCAAGCCCTGACGTGGTGGCAGCAGCGCTTCTGCCGCCGAGGAGAAGGAGGAAGGCGGAGTCGGAGGAGGAGGTGGGTTGGCGCTGCCCAGCCCACTACGAAGAGGAGGAGGAGGAGGTGGGTTGGCGCAGCAGACAGCCGCATTAGCAGCAGCGGCTATGGCCGCAGGAAGAGCGGACCCTGAACCGGGAACAAGGCGTGGGGGGCTCCCAAACCGGACCGTGACCGTGAGGGGCCCCCCAAAAGCGTGATTGTCACGGGGG
>NW_024802935.1:3753605-3781208 GCF_019175285.1 Sceloporus undulatus | reverse complement strand
CCTAATGGCCACTGACTCAGCTTTCCTCCAACTCCTCCGGCCCAATTCTGCCCTGGCCTTCAGGCACCATTCCTCTGGCTCCTTCCTCCTCCACCTCCTCCTCCTCCTCCGCCCCAATTCTGCCCTGGCCCCTTCAAGGCACCCTTCCTCCAGCTCCTTCCTCCTTCTCCTCTCCTCCTCCTCCTCCATCAACAGAAGAAGGGAAGCAAGGCAGGCGCGCGCGCATGGAGGGAAGCAAGGCAGGCGCTCTCGCTGCCACTGGCCCCTGCTGAGGCCTGGGCGGCACGCGCCGAGGAGCCCGTCCTCTTTGGCCAGCTGGCCAATGGCAGGCTGGCCGAAGCAAGGGACGAACTCCTGTTTTGGAGCCTTGTGTGCGCGCACGCGCGGGTGAGCAAGCCCTGACGCGGTGGCAGCAACGCTTCTGCCGCCGAGGAGAAGGAGGAAGGCGGAGTCGGAGGAGGAGGTGGGTTGGCGCTGCCCAGCCCACTACGAAGAGGAGGAGGAGGAGGAGGTGGGTTGGCGCAGCAGACAGTCGCATTAGCGGCAGCGGCTATGGCCGCAGGAAGAGCGGACCCTGAACCGGGAACAAGGCGTGGGGGGCTCCCAAACCAGACCGTGACCGTGAGGGGCCCCCCAAAAGCGTGATTGTCACGGGGGCCGCCGGGTTATGGCATCCCTACCCAGGGACCATGTTCTTTTCATTGCTGTGTGCCTTCAAGTCATTTCTGACTTATGGCAGTCCTGGAGTGACCTAATCATAGGGTTTTCTTGGCAAGTTTCTTCAGACAGGGGTTTGCCAATGTCATCCTCTGAGGCTGAGAGTTTGATTTGCCCAAGGTCACTAAGTCCATTTCATTGCCAAGCAGAGATTCAAACCCCTTTCTCCAGAGCCATAGCCCAGCACTCAAACCACTACATCACACTGGCCACAAAGAAATCAGGAAATGGCTGGATGGCCATTTTTGAAAAGAAAAAGAAAAGAAAAGAAAGACACTTCTGGTTTCTTAAAAACCCTGTCTTTAGAGGAGAATCTCATCACCTATAGATGTTTCTCCCATTTAAGATGACGATGAAAATTATGATGATGATGTTCTGGTAATTTCTTTTTTTTACATGGAAAGAAGGCTCCAGGCCCCATAAACATGACTTCAGGGGCACACACCACCCAAAGACATGATTTACATACATGACATAAAAAGTGGCTGTTGAGTTTGGATGGAATGGGTTATCAAGTGGGAACTGAGAAAAAGAATGACAATCCCATATGACAGGAACTGAGGCATTTGGAATGATGTCTTCCTTTGCATTTGGGAGAAATGAATAAACCTTGGGGTGGGGGGAGGAGGTTTGCCAGGTTGAATACAAAACAAGATTTCTACACCTTTAATAGTTTTTTAAAAACCTTGAAAATGATTTTTTAAATGTTGACAACACATTTTTCCTCTCCCCACATATTTCAGCAATTGCCTCCACCACCAAAGGAAAATGTCAGTACTGTGTTTCCAGCTATAGGAATTGTCCACCGCATCTAAAGAGTGGGGTGGGAGTTTGGGAGGAGACACCACAAAGAGTTCCACTTGGAAAACATTATGTTACATCCTCCTACTCCAGGATCTCTTAACTCCTAAAGACACTGGGGCCTTGTCCCACATTAAGCCTGGCAACTCTACCTTTTCTCTAGGTCTTGCTTGCTTTCAGCTTCTTAATGTTACTTAACATTTGGTCAATCCTTCCAGCCTTTCTATGTTTGAATAGTCACATAAATATATAAATATAGCTTGACATATATAAAATGGCAGGCTACGCTATAAAAAAAATGGATGGCTAAAAAATTTTTCCAGAAAATCTGCACAAATCTTTGGGGGGGGGGGGATTGCTCATAAATATTGTATTGTGCAACCCTACATATGATTGCTTAGAAGCAAGTCTTGCTGTATTTGCTTGGACTTACATTTTGTCTTACTTTTAAGTATTAAAGTCCAGTGGCAAAATCCTGTACATTTCTACTCAGAAGTAAGCCCCATTGATTGAAGAGGTTGCTAACGACTATGTTACTCCATAGTCCTCCAGAAAAAGATTTCATTCCGTTGATTGCTTTTATCAAGTGACAGGCTGTCTTTTTGAAACTTTTATCAAAAGGTGACTCACTCTAAAAGAGTAGAGCCTTTTATTCTCCTAAAAGCAGTAGTTTTCAGATGGAAGAAAGCTTCCCCGTGATAAGGGCATAATCCCCAGAAATAGTATCTAAGATGTTGTCTGTAATCATTATACTGAAAAGAGATACTATTTTGGAGTTGATTATATCCCTCCTAAGTTACCCAGTGGAAGAAATAAATTTCAGATTCAATCTAAACATTCTCCTAAAACTAGCCAGAGAGAGCATCTGGGAAGAAAAGGGAAATTGGTGGCCAAACATTGTGGCCCATATTTCGTCTGCAATATTTAAATTTGTTTATTTGTGAAGTTTAAAGAAAGGATGTTCTGGACCCAGTGCTAAGTTATGGATGGTTTCAGCATATCATTTAATTCATTCTTATTAGACATTTGGTTCTGATTTATTTTAAAGATTATACTCGATCTTCCACTCAAGTCATACCTGTCCACTCACCCATACCCAAAGCATCTTAAAACTGTTTATAACAGAAACAATGTGGTAGGTTTAGCCTTTAATGTGGGGTGGCTGTAAAGGATTTTATAATGCCCTAGTTGCTTGGTGTGTTTGTCACAGCTGTCAGTCATGTGCTACAGACCTAAGAAAAATAGCTACCCTTCAGAAGAGTGTTGCCAGGCAGTGTTGGATGTAACTGACACAAAATGAAGGACTTCTCCTTTGACATGAATAGGGCCAGCATTCTCTTAGTGACATACATAGGCATGAAGCCACTTGAATACCTACATATGTATGTTTAGGTCTTTGGAGAGGTTGGTATTCTCTTCTGTCCTGTCTTCACTGTTGAGCCAATCACTTGCTTGTGGAGAGTGGGCAAGATCAGAGAATCATCCAGCTAGTTCTTTTAGCCAGATATGTATCATGATTGCATCATCTTCTGAGACTTCTGGAGGATCCTAGACCATTTTACATCTGATTACAGGAATATGTTTCTCCAAAACCTCCCCTCTCCACCTGCCACAAAATGGCTGTGAGTGGAAGCTGCATTGGCTCAATGATGAGTTGGGGAGTACTGAGTAGACAGCTATAATGTAGTTCTGCAGGTGAAACTATTACATTATGTTCTGCCATACAGGATCTTTATCTATTTATGTTATAATACTGATGTAAAGATTACTGATGCAATGTTAGGATTATGTGCATAAAGACAAGCAGGCTGATTTCAGTGGGATATGGGGAAGAAATATAGAAATTGTGCTTTATGGGAAATGTGTAATCCTGTAGGACTCTTCTTAACCTGAGATAACTGCTTCTGCTCACAGTTTTGACATTCTATAAACAACTTTGTTCAGAATCTTGTCCCAAAGTAATGCAAAGATTTAATGGCGTTTATCAAGTTTTTCCTCCTCTCAAAACAAAACATCAGAAATGCTTTTCTTCATGATAACAGTTCTTGCATCTTGAGTAAATGCTGTTTTATTTAAGCATTATCTCTTTATCTCCTGTAGTCTGCTTCAAGGATTTTGCATAAAAACTGTCTCATTAATGATCTGCTTTTCATGTCTGCACCAAAAGACTGGAAATGGTAAGAAGGGAGAAGTTTTCAAGGAACTCAGAAACATCAAGGTGTAATAAAAATCATAAAGCTACTAAGTGAGTGTCTTGTTTTTCAAGGAAAAAAACAGAGTATCAAAGGATTTCCTTTCAAGTAAAACAAGAACCTGTTTCCATATCCTGTGCTGGGAGTTAATGGGAACTTGAGAGGTCAATTAAAAAATTCTGATGTGGATCACTGTTTCAGCCTTGAAAGAAATAGGTTCAGAGTGCAAGGCCCTTGGTTCTTTGTCAGACAGTAGATCATGCAATGACTGTGACTGTCTGTATGTTCTTCCAAAGTTCAAGGATGTTTGAAGGTCATTGCTTCAAAATAGATCATTTTCAGGCTGTAGCTGAAGTGAAGCCATGTGTGAAGTTCTTATATGTTAAGGGTAGCATTATGACATGCAAGAGCCTTCCTGCAGGTTGATAAAAGTAAGGTTAGCATAACTCACAGTTATGATTTTCCCATTACTGTCACCAACTATGAAGTGTCTCCTGCATCACAGGTGTCTTTTATAGATCTAGGGACAGACTAATCTCTTTATTCCTAGCCTGTGCCATTTTCTAATGTGTTCACTCATATATATGTTCTATTATGTTTCACATTATCAGTTATTTTATTTTTTAAATTTCTCAAAATTAAAATTTTAAAAAATTAAATACACATTTATAGACCCATCTTCTCTAAAAAATACAGTTTAAAATACTTTTTGATACTTTTTTCAGTCAAGAACTACATCAGAACATTCAGGAAATGGGACCACGTGTGTATAACAGAGTTCCAATTCACAAAGATCAAATTCCTTTGGCCAAAGGCAACTGGTATCCCTTGTATCAGTGGCACAGTAAATCTACTCTGGGCTTTGTACCAGACTTTAAAGGAAATAATGAAAATATTGAATTCTGTCCCCAAAACAGGTTCAGCACCTTGGAGGGACACTGTTCAGAAAACTTTGGTTCATGGTAGTTTTAAAATATGGTCCAAAATGTGATCTATCAATCGATCAGTATTTTTTTTTATTGTGACTGCTTCCAATAATCATCTGTTTTACCACTATATGAACATATAGGCCTTTGGTCTGCTGCAGTACAGTTCTTTTTATGTTGTTCGCCACTTCTAAAACTCCATATTGACAGTCAATATGATTTTTGATAGTAGCCTTTTAAATGGGAATTCCTCATTTAATAATTGCCTTACAATGCAGTTAATTGTAAAACATTTAATAATGCAATGCAATTCCTCATTCTACTCAGGGGCATCATGAGGTGAGTTCAGGGAGTTCACTAAAAGGGGGAGGTGACACCACTGCTCCCCAGACAACTGCCTTTTGGTATAAATGGGCTGTATCATTCACCTGCATCCCTTTATAATGCTGAAGAGATGGGGAGAGTGGGGTAAGTGTTAGTGGGAAGAGAATGGACAGGCCTAAATACTTTTATAAAAGATTTTTTTTAAAAAAAAAAACATTCTTTTAAATCTTTATTTAAAAACAGATCATCTTACCAAATTTTCGCTTCAACCACATGAAACCATGTACATGTAAATATATTTAGGCTCCACATTATGGGTACTGGCTACTAATTTACTTGGTCATAGCCATCAGAGAGGGAAAGAGAGAGGAGAGGGATGAAAAGTATGTGATCTAATAATGATAATATTTTGTAAAGTTTTATTATATATGTTGTATCATGGATCATAAAATTTAAAAATAAAAAAAATGTAAATTTATGTGTATGATATTGTAATTTAAAGGTATAATTTTAATTTTGTAGTTGTTTATGTCACAACTGTTGCCATTACATTCAATGATATTAAAAGGGAATTACAATGTATGAGTAACATTAGTACAAAAAACTTTACTAAGTATTCTGTATGGTGTGGTACAAGAAAACATCAATGGGGGAGGTAACATCATGGGTTACCACACTGTTTGATGCCAACCCTAGTAGCACCACTAATTCTACTGTAATAACTCCCCTTTACTGATCAGTATCATGTGGCTTCTCAATTATGATGATGACTGATTATGGTGATTATGATTACCTTACTTCCATAATACTACAGTGATTCTGAGTTTACTTTCAATTTAAAATTTCAGCCATGTTTATAATATTTAGGACTACCTGAACATCAGAATGTCCATCAGCATTTGGGATATCTTAAATCAGTGGGATATCAGAGACTCAAATAAAAAAAAATACAGATTCAAACATCCACATGGTTGTTAGGTTTACTGGATGGCCTTTGGCCAGTCTATCCTAATCTATTTTAACAGATGTTTATCAAAATAAAATGGAATAACCCATTTGAAAGCTTCATGACTTATCTCAGAGGCCAGCATCATTGTACATCTATTTGAAACCCGATAAAGAGAGGTCATCAGGACTGTCACACTGGAGTTTGGGGATGCAAACTCCAAGCCCCCCCCCCCCCCCATAGTCCAACCTCAGAATGAAAGGAAGGGCTTGTCACACTGAGCTTTGGGAAAACTCAGAAAAATATAGATTTTTTATACTTTTAAAAGAGTATTACTGAGGAGTATCAGACTATGAGCAGAATACCTGAAGTACAGTCCACCTAATTTATCACACCACATTGTTAGAGTATGTACTTCTCTGGAGAAGGATTATGACAAAACTGTAATGAATAATTAATTTTGCAATTTTATAAATTGCCATTTCTAGGCTGTAGATAGTTGTTTCCATAACTGGGCAAATATAGAATGGTGGCAGTTTAGCTAGCTTAGTGCAATTATCTATCATTAAAATAACGTTCAAGAAAGAAACCAAACACAAAATCAGGACCAAGTCAATTAGTAGTGAGAACAAAGGGTACAGTAATCCATGAAATTATAAACCTCAGAGACAGAAGCTCAGTTAATTCTGCATGTGTTCATTCAAACTTCCTTCTGTGTTTGTACACACACACATGTACAATAATAGTCAATGGTGGAGTGATTTAAATGTTGGACTAGACTCTGGGAGACAAGGGTTCAAATCCCTGTATAGTTATGGAAACTCACCGAATGATATTGGGCAATTCACAATCTCTCAGTCTAAGAGGAAGACAATGACAAATTTCTTCTGAATAAATCTTGCCAGGAAAACCATGATAGGACTTTCATATGTCAGAGCTGACTTGACATAACAGCATACAGAGGGAAAGAGAGAGAGAGAAAGAACGAGATGCATTTCTAAACTTAGTTTCTCCTAAAATAGGCACTTAAAATATATTTTCATGGGAACATGGGAAATTTTTCTTTGAAAAACATGAGGAGATCCAAAGGATAATTGTATTTCAAAATATACTTGGAACGGGTGGATCAGGTCAGTTTATATCACATTCACAAAGTGTGAATTCATTAAGCATTCATAACATGGGATAGCTCATGCATAGTGTACTGACATAACATGTATCACCAACAGAGATAACAACTGCATTATGGAGACACATTTCCATTATGGTCCTATTCAGTGTTTTCGCTTTCAATAATCACAAATTAATTACTACATAAAGCATTATCAAGCAGACAGAAGTGGAGGGAGGGAAGAGAGACAGTGTGAAGATCCTTATTTATATAAATATACCTTTTAGCTAGTGTTCTGGATGTTCATTGGCTGCATTTTTTTTATCAGATCCAACAGATTAGTTCTAACAGGTTGTAGATACTGTGTTTATTTTATGGCCTATGGAAGATCCCAGTCAAATGCAAGCTCAGCCTCTGGTTTACTGCTCCCTTTGAGTGTGAACAATGGGGTCACTGTCTTTGTGGTGGAAGAAGAATTTAATGCTTTTTATGTACATGATTGCCTATTTGTTATGCACTGAAATCATCTGGCAAACACTCAGCCTTCCATCTGAAATCGTTATTTGGCTGGCCACTGATTATAAGGCATGCGGCTTCATGGTTCTTTACTGCTGTTAAATAGATGTGTTTTAGGACAAATTGCCTTATTTAGATCCGGCCTTTGGAACACTTGCATACACATCAGTGTTCTTTGTTGTGATGAGTCTTCACTTTGTATTATTGCACTGCTTCTGGCAAGCATGTGCTGAAAGGAGCCCTAATATGCAGGCAAGAGGCATGCAGAAAAGTCAGTACATATACAAGCAACACATCAGAACACAGGAAGCTGCCTTATACTGAATCAGATCAGCAATAGCTCTCCAGACAGTTTTCTGGAAGGATTTTCTTCTAGTTTTACTTGAAGATCCTTGTTCTCTGGTGGTCTCTCATTCAAGTCAAGTGTATCTGTGTTCATTTTTATTGCATAGATACCCACATTATGTAGTGTTATGAATGGTGCTGTACTAAGGAATCTTTCTTATACTGGGACACAGCATTTGTTCACCTAGTTCATCTAGCCCTCTAGTTTTTGGACTGCAACACTCATCAGCCATAATTGTATAGAAAGAATATTCAAAAATATATTTTTTTAAAGAGTACCTATGCAAAATTCACACATGGATTTTATGGGGTAAAGAAAATACTGTTATGAATGCTCTTGTAGAGGGCGACATGTAAATTTTATGGAGAATAACCCCAAACTTCAAATAGTTTTAAAAAACTGTGCCATTTTTCTTGCAGCATCCTTTTTTGCAGTGGGAAAATATTTGCTGTAATTACTCAGCATGGTCTGGAAACCAGGGCCAATGAGGAGTGGCTTAGGGAGCTGGGTATGTTTAGCCTAGAGAAGAGAAAGTTAAGAGGTGACATGATAGTCGTGTTTAAATATTTGAAGGGATGGCATATTGAGGATGGAACAAACTTGTTTTCTGCTGTTTGAGAGACTAGGGGGCTGTACATGTCGACCAAAATGCCTGTTTCCCCCCCAGCCTGATGTTATCCTGTTTAGATGATGCAGGCCAACATCCCCAGGCCAGGATTTAATAGACTGTATTTGAAGATCTGGCATGACTACAGTCCAACTGGTATTTAACCTGCTCCAAAACCACCAACTGTTTGCCACTGAGTTTCTGAAAACTCCACCACAACAGCCAACAGACTGGATGGTAGCTGCTCCACCTTACCTGCCACCACTGCAAATAATAATAATAATAATAATAATAATAATAATAATAATAATAAAAAATTTTATTTCTATTTCCCGCCTCTCCCTGTGGATTGAGGCGGGATTACAACAAACAAATTATTCCAGCAATAAAAACATATCAAATACATTCAATAAAAATAATAGCATATTATCAATACAATCAGGTTAATAAAATACAGTTAACTTTCATAAAACATATACTGTAATACTAATGGAGGTGGGATATTTTACAGCAAATTTGGTGAATAGGCTCACTAGAAGAGATCCGTCTTGAGTGCCTCCTTGAAGGCATCTAAGGTGGTAATAAGGCGGATCTCTTCCAGCAAGTCGTTCCATAACTTGGGGCTAAGACGGAAAATGGTCGGTGGGAAGTTGTTGTTAACCTAGTTTTTGCACTCTCTAATAATTTTTTCCCAGATGTCCTGAGAGTGGGGGCAGATTGTGTAGGGAGAGGCATTCCCTCAAGTAACTCGAGCCCAAGGGCTTTAAAGTTAATAATCAACACTTTGTATTGGGCCTGGAAGCTGATCGGCAGCCAGTGAAGAGATTTTAATATTGGTGTTATGTGGTCAAACCTAGATGTTCCAGTGACCAATCTGGCTGCAGCATTTTGAACCAAAGCTTCCAAACTTGGTACAAAGATAGCCCCATGTAGAGCACATTACAGAAATCTAAACAAGAGATTACCAGTGCGAGTACCACTTCTTCACGGTCCTTTTGGCCAAGGTAGGGACGCAATTGGCGTATCAACCGAAGTTGGTACCAAGCACTCCTAGCCATCGCATCTACTTGAGATGACAACTGCAGAGACAGATCTAGGAATACTCCCAAACTGCGAACTTCGTCCTTTAGGGGAAGTGTGACCCCTGTCCAGGACAGGTTGGCAAACTTCCCTGCTTGGGCCTAGGGATACTATCACTAGTACTTCCATTTTCTCTGGATTCAGGTCTGAGTTTGTTTTCCCTCATCCAGCTCATTACTGACTCAAGGCGGGCATTCAGAGGAGAGATGCCATCTTTGGTCACTGCAAAAGTCGGAAGCATAAAGAAACACATTTGGGTGTCATCAGCGTACTGATAACACTGCGCCCCATGCCTCCAGATGATCTCTCTCAGCGGCTTCATCTGTGACATCAGAGGGGACTGCCTGGCTACATGGGTGTAGCCAAGGACCCAGTTTCCACCCATATGGGTGCAGAGGGGTCTTTACAGTGACTGGCAGTGGCAGCAGATAAGGGGGCAGAACAACAGCAATTCCACAACATAGCAGCAGGCAGGTGCCTGAACACCTGCCTGTTCCCACATCAGCCCAGATAAGTATTGGGGATGGGAATGGGCCAGATCCATGGGCAGGATACCATGGGGTTTGCCCATGATATCCTGCCCATGTATTCAGCACCTAGGACATGGAGCAATGGATTCAACCTATACAAAAAGAGATTCTACTTAAACATTAGACAGAATGTCCTGACAGTAAGAGCTGCTCAATAGTGGAAGACTCTACTTCAGAGTGTGGTAGATTCTCATTCTTCTGAGGGTTTGTGGGAGTTGTAATCCAGAAAAGTATTTTTCTGGGATTTGAAATGATAGCTAAGCTGCTGACAGAAGGAAACCTTCTGCCACCTTCAGTGGTACTAAAGGAAACAGTAAATTAGAAAGGAACCCAAAGTTTTTTCTAATAGTGAACAAGCAGTTTCAAGACGTTTCAACTCAAATTTATTATTATTATTATTATTAACCTTTATTTATGAAGCGCTGTAAATTTACACAGCGCTGTACATGCAATCTTTTTAGTTAGACGGTTCCCTGCCCTCAGGCTTACAATCTAAAAAGACATGACACAGAAGGAGAAGGGAGTGGTGGAGGGAAAGGGTAAGAGGTCCAGCAGTTCCTCTCAACCTCCGAGGTCTGGACCAAGGCAGATGGACTGGAGGGAGGGCAAGGCTTCATAATGGATGGTTAATCATTATCCAGAGAAAATACATAATCACAAGTAGGATAATACATATACAGTACATAGGAATACAGGAAATGGATCGATAAACAGCCAACAACAGAACATCAGATAGTAAGCGACAATTATGCGATGCCATGCATGTGTGTGTTCCTAAAGCTATTCTGAGGTTTCCACAAGAAACAAGGAACCATGCATGCATTCCTGGATGTTTGGGGCTTCTATCAAGGTTGGGAAGCTCAGGATAAAACCATAAGTTACATTAACTTATGATTTATAAAGCCGTATACATGTCCATATGTTCCCAAACCCCAAATCTCCCTATGCCACTCTGCCTAATTTTTAAGATTCTTTTTCACTGCCCCACACAAGCTCATTTATAAAGGACACATGAGAAGGTCTTTTCAGTGATTGCTTCCAGGCTGTGGGATTAAAGGGATTTTAATGGGATGTAAGTACTGCATGTCTGTACTATAGAAAGAATGTAGTTTGACACCACTTGAACTGCCATGGAATCCTGAGATTTCTAGCTTGTGGCACCAGTGCTCTCTGAAAGAGAAAGCTGGATATCTCATAAAATTACAAATCCCAATATTCCATAGCATGGAGCCATGGCAGTTAAAGTGACAAAGTCAGACAGTATTTTTTCTATCATGGAGATGCAGCCTTTATCATTATGTCTTTTCAATGATTTTATTGTTTTAAATTGTGGGTTTTTTATATGATAGCTAATACGTTAACTTGTATTTTCAGGTTTTTAACCTTGCTATAAGCACCTTGGGTCTCATGTTGGGAAAAAGGAAGGACACAAATTAAACAAAATAAATACATGCATCCAAACATGCATCTGAGGATGCAGATTGAAATCCACCAAAGCACATGCTACCAACTTCTTTCTTTTAGTTATTCTCAGATGTGCTACAAGATCCCTTTGCATACTGACTTTCCAGAATAACACAGTTATGTCTTTGAAATAAAATCAGTAGAGTAAATAAATGGGGTTGTACCCAATCCTGTCCATCTATTAACATAAAAGAAACTGTGATGGAGCATACTCCTGTATCCTTTCATTAACCTCTGAATTTATTCTAGGGACACAGCTAGAAATCTTACTTTTAAGAAGAATGAATGCAATGGGTGGATATGATGAAATGTTGATGTTAATCATAACTGAACAGTGCTAGTATGGTGCCCTGAGCCCATAACTGAAGAATGATAGGTTAGGGCTCTTTTTTTCTTAATAGCAGCTTTTCATATTCTGGTTTGGAGGATTCTTTGGAGCAGGTTTGGGCTGTGCAGGAAGGACTGTAGGAGGGATAAAGTCCATTGCTGTGAATGAGTCTTAGAAGAACCTTTTTGTTCTCCAGCTGGCTAAGTGTTTTGTAATTGTAACCTTGTCATGAACCCTGAATCCCAGCTGGAATCTATTTTGTCTGTGTGAGCTATGAACCTGATGCTGGCATTTGCTTCAGGTTAAACCTTCCAGCAACATGAGACCCACCATGTATCTATTTTACAGGAAGCCAAGCATGGCTTTCCTCATGGCTTTTCCTGGTGGGAAGTTGTCAACAGCAACAATCAGAAACTGAAAAAACATAGAGATAATTAAGGTAGAAACAAAACTTTTTAAGTCCCTTAACTATCAAATATACATTTCAAATCTGGGACTGAATTACCCTGATGTTTATTAATCTAATACACAAACTGCTTTTAAATACTTAGAATTGGTACAGTTGAAGACAAAGAAAAGCACACAAGCAAGTATTTATGGATCTCCTGACTTATAAAGCATTTATTTTCTTCCTTTTGGTATCAAATTTAACACCTTTGCTAGTATATACTGTACTAAATCCAGTTAGTCTCAGGTATTGTAGACAAAGGCCCTGTACAGACTGGCCTGAAAGGCCAGCCTGGGGTCAGAGTAGGGGCTTAGTGTCCTGACAACACATACCTGACTCTGCCTCCCCAGGGTGCACTGACTCCACGTGCCACTCCAGATGGTTTGCAGTGTCATAGCATGTCTCCAGCACTGCATCCAGATGACTCAGCATCAAAGGGGCACCATATAGCTACACTTCCATGGCTATGACACCCTCAGAAGGCTGGATTGGGGCCACAGCCCCAATCCAGCTGAAGAAGGGGCAGCTGGAGGTTGTCCCTTCAGGGTTGTTTGTACAGCCCCTAAGTGGAAACTTCAGTTATTCAATAGTTGTGTAAGTACCATTCATTCAATTGGTTTTCTCTATTTGGAACAACTGGATGTACCATATGCATACTCATGTATAAGTCAATTTCATGTATAAGTTAAGGGCAAGTTTGAGGGCTAAAATTAAGCATTTTGCCATGACCCATGGGTAATCAAGGGTAAAACTTAGGGGATCATTAAAAAAATCTTCTCCTTTAAAAAATGCATAGAGGGAATGTATTTAGGAAGAGCTAAATAGAAGGAGAGGGTCTGTTTATTTTGAAGCATTACAAGTGTGTGTGTGTGTGTGTGTATAAATAGTATTGCTGATCTTAAAATACAGATAAGGACAAGAATATAAATAAGAAGAAAGAATGAGAACATGGCCTGGAAAAAAAGTGGGTGAGAAGAGCAAGGTAAGCAATTTGCCTCAGTTAGGGACCAAGTGCAAAGGCAGTGAAAAGAGGTGGAAACAAGAAGCCCCACTTGATGTGGGTGCAGTGTTTCCACCCCGTTACCCCTCTCTTGCCCAAACCAGAGAAGAAAAGGCAGCCCTCCCTCCCTCCTTCCTTCCCTCCTTCCTCACCTACTTTTTTGACCTAAGCTACTTTCAAGAGAATACAGGAGCCCCAAGAGATTGTTCTAGTCATTTTTAATGCAGAGACTGCCAAACCTCACGAGGCCTATAAAGTATTCCCCTATTAAAAATGACCACTGTAGTCTCTCTGCAAGAGAGACTTATACAGCATATTCCCATTAAAGATGGCCACTGGGCTCTCCTGTTGCTGCTGAACATCACTTGGGACAAAAAAGTAGGTGAGGGAGGGGGGGAAGGCTGAATTTCTTTCTCTGGTTTTGGCAAGGAAGGGGTAATGGGTTAGGAGTGCTGCATCTTCAACCTGCCATACCAAAAGGGGCTTCCCGTCTCTGTCACTTGGCACTGCCATCATGCTGGGTCCCTGTTCCAACACTGACTCATGTATAAGTTGACCAAGTTTTTTTTAAGTTGATTTTTGTAAAAAAAAAATGACTTATACACAAGCATATAGGGTATGTTTATGTGTTTTGACATTTGAAACATACATCAAAAGGAAAAAAATAAATGCATATTTATTTTGACATATAAAAATGACATTTCAAGCTAGTGTGGAAACAGTTTTTGTTAAGCTTCTCATCTTCCATTCTTACCTTTAGAACAAGGGATAGAAATAATATTTGTAAAATATTCGGAATAACTTTTTTAAAGTGTTGGGTTTTTTTCTCAGTGTCGTGAAACCCTGACAAAGAGAATCTTGGACAAGCATCTTCACAGTTCCAGACTTATTCTGCACAAAATTCTCATGGGGGGCAGGTGCATAGAAAAGGGCATTTTTTTGTGTAACAGACATTTCCCAGGGGTTCGCATGGGGGTAGAAGGAGTGTGAAGAATGTAGATTACATGTGGTGACACTTCAGAGGGGGCTAAACACCTAGTGGAACAATAGGTGGAAGAAAGTAACCAACCACCTTTCCCAGATGTCTTGCACACCGCTGCCCACCTTACTCATCCTTCCCTCCCACTGCCCTTCCCTGCTCTTCCTTCTGGAGCAGGGAGAACAGGGCAGGGCAATGGGTCAGAATGGAGGGCAAGGAAGTCCACTGGGGGTGGGATGCTACTGCCACTGCCCAGCAGCCTGTTCCAGATCTGGCATGGCTTTTGGGTGGGAGGGAAAAGGTGGTAATGGCAGCAAGGCTGGACACAGACTCTATTCCTTCAGTGGAAGGGGAGGATTCTGTGGATGTCATGACTGCCACCATTGACAGAACCTCCATTTCCAAGCCCTGCCAGACCCTGAAGGGGCTGCTGGGTGCCCCCCCCACACACACACACACATCAGTGGCCACGCTGGGTAGATGGCAGGGGCACCCTGGCTAGTGGAGGGGAGTGACTGGGATGTGCCAGGCAGTTTGGCTAGTACAGGGAGGATGGTGAGGCAGTCGAGAAGGGAAGAGTGGACAGCAAGCACCCATCTTTGCCTGCTGCTGCTTTTCTTTCCATAGCCCTCTCCCCTCCCACTCTCTACCCACCTGACACTGCCTGGAGGGGGGGGGAGGTAGAGCGTCCAGCTGGGTGGACCAGAGGAATCCACTCCTCTTCTACAGCTCTCTCTCCCACATTCTGCAGGACCAGGGGGGATCCATGCGGGCCCAGCTCCAGACCCCCCTATCACCCCTGTCTTTGTTCAAAAGGTAGAGGAAGGCAACCAAGACCAGACCCCTCTCTCTGTGGACAGCCCCACTCACGAGAGCTGTGAGGTGGCTGCCTGCCTGCCTGCCTGCCTGCCTGGGGGTGGCATCATGTGTTCCTGAACTGGGCTGACACCAAACCTTGTGATGCCACTGACATTTCCTGTACAGTAAAGGCTGACTCACAAGCTATTAGCAACATATTTTGAAGTGTGTGCTCCACAAAGCTTTAATTTCAACACTGATTACAAGAGGAAATTACATTTTTCAGACTAACATGTTCAAAAGTATACATTTATACTATATGAATACATTCCACATTCCCAATGAAATATATTTAGGGTAAATATTTAAAATCTGATCCATTTTCAAGCATTTCTGGAAGAGCAGTTTGAAAAACCTGAATAACAGCAACACCAATTGATTTTATGAGTTTGAATAATTCAAATTTTGTAAAGCTGATGTTGCAAAGCTGTAAAAAATATTGTGGTAAATTTCTACACCAGCCTTTAAAACTTGTAAACCTTTGCATAACTATAATGACATTTCAGAATCAGACAAAATACTAAAAGCCGCTATTCTCCCCCCTTTCCTAAAGGCTGCAGGGCCAGTTTTTCAGACTACATATGAGGCAGTATAGACCAGTACTTTGTGCCGGCCTGACTGCATACTAGCAGTGAAGAAGTGCTGAGCATTCACATGCTCAAAGCCCTTCTTCCTCCACCGGGGCACCATCTTGGCATGCCGCCGTTTACACAGGGCCCCCCACAATGACGTCCTTTGTGTGCAGCACCCAGCTTATTTCTGCTCCGTGAGTAGGCCGTGGTGTGTGGTTGCTGCGGCCTGCTTCCAGGGCTGAAAGGGGTGGCATTGAGCCGCCAGTCTGTCGAGCCCCTATAATACTATTGAAAGTTCATATTGTTATACCAGTATTAAGAATGGGTAACACTTTATTAAGATTACTAAAATTCACAAAACCAGTTCATAAGTGATGTGAGCATTTAAGTTCTCCAACACTCATCATCAGGCAAGTTGTTGTTATTAACTGCCTTTAAGTTGACCTTGATTCATGGTGGCCTTATAGATAAGATATCAGATGAAACATCTCCAAGACTCCCTATTCATATCCATCACTCCCCAACTGAGTCTATCCATCTAGTATACGGTCTTCTTCTCTTTCTACTTCCTTCCACCTTTCCTAGCATTATTGTGATATCGTGATATGTCCAAAGTATGACAGCTTCAATTTGATCATCTTGGCTTCCAAGGAGA
The DNA here is from genome assembly GCF_019175285.1 of Sceloporus undulatus. NCBI lineage: Eukaryota > Metazoa > Chordata > Lepidosauria > Squamata > Phrynosomatidae > Sceloporus > Sceloporus undulatus. The sequence continues at coordinate 3,764,808 of NW_024802935.1, read as the reverse complement.
TGTCAGGCTTGATCTATCCCAGGATCCATTTGTTTGTCTTTTGGCTATCCATGGTATCTTTTTGGCTGGCTTCTGGTATCTCCAGCACAAAATCTCAAATGAATTGATTTTCTGCTTATGCACTTTCTTCCTGTCCTGCTGTCATATCCATACATGGTAATGGGGAATGAAGTGGCTTGGAATATTCTAACGTTAGTACTCAGTTCTATTTCTTTACTCTTTAGGATCTGTTCTGGTTCTTTCACAACTGTCCTTCTCACTCGTAGTCTTCTGATTTCTTGACTGCAGCCTCCTTCCTGATCGATGTTTGATCCAAGGTACAGGAACTCTTTTACAATTTTGATTTCCTCATTATCTAAGTTGAATGTATGTAGGTCCTCTATGGTCATTATTTTTGTTTTCTTTATGTTCATCATTAATCTTCATATTTTCTTTTTTGACCTTCCTTAATAATCGTTCCAAGTCTGTGATGTTTTCTGCTAGTAGTATGATGATGTCATCTGCATATCTTAGATTGTTGATATTCCTTTAGTCTATCTTTACTTCTCCTTCTCCTAAGGCTAAGCCTGTTCTTTGTTCTTTGTATGGTTTACTTCATACACATTAAACAAACAGGGTGATAGATTGCAGCCTTGCCTGATGCCTTTATTAATTGGGAAACATTCTCAACAGGACTATCAGATGTAGTGGCACTTTCATGTCCTTAAGAACCATGGTAGAAAAATTAGGGAACAGACAAAGAACCGAAAAGTTGAAAAATCTGCCCTGTTCATTAGCCATTGATATACCCAGCTTCACTTGATCATTTGCTATTTTCTTTTTTCCAGCGCAATTCAAGTGCTGATTAACACCTTTGAAGTGCTAAGCATTTCAGAGTTATGATACTTAAATATCATCTTCTTCTACATAGTTCTGTCTCTTCCTATGCACAATCATTAAGGAAAGCTTTCTCACCATTGTCCAAGGAATGTTTGGTTGGCAGATAGGCAACAGAGGGCCTCTTTAGTAGAGGCACCCAGATTTCAGAACTCCTTGCCCCAGGAGAACCAGCAGATCTCCCCTCTTGATGTTTTGGGGATATCTGTTAAAGAAAATTTAGTTCGGTATTCCTACAGTATGTTCTGTTCCTGAACATTAGACTTATCTATAGTTCTCTGATTTCTGTGAATTGTTTATATTGTAACAGATATGTATGGCGCAGTGGTTAAATGCCAGTACGGCAGCCACAAGATTTCTATGTGCTTGCTGGAAAGAAGGAGGGAAAGAGCTACACAAACCAGTCTTGTACACATGTATATATATTCTTTATTCACGGACAAAAAGTAGACAATGCTGACATCTCTTTTCAAACTCCTCTCCAGTTCTAGTGGTTTACATGTCAGTCAGGGTTAGTGAATCTTACAGATGGCCATAAGTCCTGTCACATTATAGCATTTCATATATTCCCTCATTTTGCAAATAATCATTATAGCAAATTCCAACAAATACTGTTGCATAAATCTTCAGATTTTACTGGATGCCTATTAACTGTATCCAGGTTCAGTCTGTCTCATCTCTTTAGTTGGATGTGTTGTTTGTTGTTTTGTTAGATTATATTATCCCAGCATTCTTTTACATTATCAGATAACTATACGTATCCCCCATCCCCTTTTAAAATATTGCACAAATGATGCTTAAGTTAATCTACGAACGGCTGCCTTGATTCCTTTTTCGTAACTTCTTTATCTTTGAATTAGATTATATTGATCCACTCATCCCAAATTATCAGTTGAGTGATCATTGAGTCTTACCAGTATGAATCAAGAGAATTTTTTATTTTCTTCAAGACTCTATATTATGCTCATAGGGATTTATAAACAAAATTACAACTTAATTATTAAGCCACAATATATAGGAACAAATAACATAAATAGAAATATGTGTAGCTGGTAAAACAGCATTTACTATCTTCATGAGCAAGTGCATCTCCTTGTATGAGTATCTCACATTTTTCCTGATTTTCCCACTCAGGGAAATTATACATTTTCCCAAAAGACATATTGACCTTCAGAAGTGGCTTTTGGGGGGAAAAGAAGACCTTCCAAAGAAGAAAAGGGACAGAACCCACCACTCCCTATGCAACCAGAAATCTGCCCATCATTATTAGGACACAAGTCATTATTATCACAAGCCATTTTCTTAGAGATGTTACAGGGCTGTGTACATTCTGCTCAGCACTTGGAAAAGTTACATTTTGATCTCCAATTCCCAGAATCCCAGAGCCAGTTATTGTCCAAAAAAACTACTGTTTCCAGCTTTGGTTCTGCTCTACAGTGAAATTGCTACAAAATTGGGCTGAAACATGGATTTCTCTTCACTTGATACATACTTCTAATCACGATGGAGGAAGATAAACCCATATTAATTAAATCTCCAATCACAAGCTGAGCAGAATTTGGCAAATGCAAACTGTTTGCCAACATAGTTTCCCTATGCGTATTCATTTTTATAGTATGTTGGTTCCTTAGGCACAAACTTTTGATTATATTGCTACAGAAATATAGGTGTTCACTGAATAAATTGAATGCATTCATCTTTGATTATGGGTTTGATTTTATTTTACCTTGAAATATTTTAACAGAAAAGTACAGATAAGCAATTCCAAGTTTGCCTTTTTCATTAGAATGCAAATTAAAACTATGAAAGAAAATGCTTTTGTTAAAAAAAACTCTGTATATAGCAAGTTCACTTTTTGTCCTTCCCTTTGTCCAAATCACATGCATATATATGAAATATAACTGAAGAGTTTAGCATTAGTATCTTGTCAAAGAGTTTGAGCACTGTCAAAATTCACAAGGTAAAACCTCTGTGGGAGCTTTTCTATAAAACAAAAAGCCAATAAAATGAAATAAATGCATTGCTGCAAATCATCTCCAATCCATGCACATAGGCACACACATACACACATAAAACTTGCCCCCTGATCAGCTGCTCTAATAAGTAGCCAGAAATTCCAGCTCCCTAGACCAAAATTTTATAGACTTAAATTCAATAAGAATTTGTTCTCAAGATGCATTTCACCACAGATCTGGAGAGGTTATATTGGAGGGAATTGTTCTAGAGTGACAAAAAGCTTGAAACCTGAGAGGAGATGGAATAATGATCTAATATATCTAAAACTGAAATATAATGTTCAAACATAATTCTTAATGCCATTTTTAAAAAACCAATAGTACTTCATATAGCATTTTTATTCACTTCCCTTTCAGTAGGGTACATCTATTATACAAAAGAGCATCATGTTTTCTAAGAGCTCCAGTGTCTATATAGTCACATACTTGTTTGTCTGACATTTCTTTCATGATGTCTTTCAGTTATCCCAGGAATGCTGCAGTGTAATTAAAAGCCAGACACTTGCCAGGTTGAAATGCATTAAAAAGTACTCATTTGGAGTTGGCTGACAGTTGTGATATGTAAGCCTCTTCTTCCCTCTCTGCCCTACTTGATATGTAAAAAGTGGAGCATGTTTCACCAGCATAAGTTACAAGGAGAATTGGAGCCAGCGTTCCCTCTCTTGTGCAATATGATAAGTGGCTGGCAGAAGAAGAGGTGGCCACTTCTGAACAGATCTTGGAAGTAACATTACAAGCAAAGTAATTAATTGTAATTAGTCATTTTTCTCATGGAGATATAACAAAGCTACATTTTATAGAGGAGCACATTAATTATGACTTATAATAATTATGAATTATTATAATTAGTACCTGCAAATATAAGTGCTTTGAAAGGAAATATACCATTTTTTGCTTCCTCTTTCTTTTTTCTTGACTGTCTGAACAGAGCAGAAAACTGTAACAAAGGCAACCTAACTTAGATGTTGTTATTGTGTGCCTTCCAGTCATCTCCGATTTATGGCAATCCTAAGGGACTATAATTGTGGTTCCTTGGCAGGATTTGTTCAGCTGGGCCTTGCTCTTGTCTTCCTCTGAGGCGGAGAGAGTGTGATTTGCCCAAGAACAGCTGTTGGGTTTACATGGCTGAAGTCCAACATCCAGAGCTGTAGTCCAGCATTCAAACCACTACATCACATTGGCTCACAATTTAGATATACGTACTTAGCTTATTTGCTAACCCTTCTCTTGGATCATGGCTCTTGCCTGCTGGGTCCAAGTCTATAAACTACGGTGTTTGATCTAACTTGGGGACAAGGCTATAGCAGAAAGACTTTACTTTTTTGAACTAGGAATAATTTCAAATAGTATCAACCCAGTCTGTCTGTTACTGCCAAACCATAAATCATGCGCTCCTCAAAATACTCCTTCCAGCACAAAGCAGTGTCATTACAATTGCTCAGCAGTCCTCAGAGGAGATTTTACATTAGATAAGGAGGTATTTTAAATGCATTAAGAGTAAGATACATTATAGGGCACTGCATCTTTTGTTATATTCACAGATATTTGTATTCACAAAATGGTCATGCCTATAACCATGAATGATTATTTAACTGCTCAAATTTGCCCTCCCGCACCCACTCTCAGTTTAAAAAAGACTAGAGCATAGAATTAATTCCATGTTGAACACATTTGACACTCTGATTTTGATTTAAAAAGCAAGGGACTACAAAGTGTCTTGTGCCCTTATAAAATATACATACTCAATATGGTTACAAGCATTTAAAAAATGGAAACAAGGATTACATGTGTCCAAAGGATGTAGTTTTCAAGCTCTGTTCTAATGTCATGACAAGCAAAATGGACATCAGCATAGAGAGAGAGTGGCCATTTGGGTAAGGAGGAGAAAGGACACAAATGGGGGAGATGCAGTCCCTGAGCTCTACCACTGAGCCCACATCCAAGAATTAAGAATCCCCTAAACCTGAGACCTTCAGAGACTAAAACTAGTAATCAAGAATCCACCAATAGCCACCATATTTGGTACCAACTGTCTGTCACCGCTCAAGCCCCACTCACCAATTGAAGAAGTACTTTCAACAAGAAATACCAGAGAGACAATAAGGTAGGTTTGGTCCAAAATGCTGTCCCTTTGACGGTCTTCTCAGATTTCATGCACTTTTCAATGAGTTCTTCTGCACAAATGGAACCCCTAAAGAGTATCACTAATGTGCTGAGCCTAGTTTAATATCTTTTTTTAAAAACAAATTGCCCCATCTTTTTTCTGTGCCATTTCATCTTGTTTTAGCCCTACTTGGGTGTTATCTGTTCACATGCAGCTCTAAATGGGTGGTGGGCAGGAAGGTAGCTCTGCAGGGGAAGAAAACAGAGAGTGTTGCCCTCGTGAGAATTCTGCACATTCAGATGGCAATTTCCATCAGTCTTCTGATTGACAGCATTGCAAAGAGTGAGACAGTGAAAATCATTCACACCAGACCTCTTATATTTTCTGTGTTCACATTCTCTTGATAATTTTGCCTGCCACTTTTATTTGAATGCCTAAACTGTATTTCTAAACATTCTGCTGATGTTTTAAGTTACTTTCATGCTTGAAATTTGGTGGCTAAAAGAAAATTCCATGGGTGGGGGCAGAATTCTTAGGAATGGCAGTGGCCTTATTCATACACACACACTACACCATTGGTGATGGAGATGTGGGTGCACAGGTTCAGTCCTTAACTTTGGACATTCCAATGTGGCCAGAAGCATCTTATAATATCATATGTTGAACACAAAAGTCTGAAGAGGTCTCTGTAACTACATCCTCTCTCACTCAGAAGCATCCTGGATATTACAATCACTTAAGGTTTGGATGCTAGTGATGCCAGTTATCTGATATTGAGCAGCAGCTGCAGTAGTAAAAGCAACAATAAATTTGCTACAAGGTGAAAAGTGTCATTCCACCAAATATAGAATTCCTGGGTCAGGGCCTAGGTCACAGTTAATGTGAAAGACAACTGAGATTTCAGCCATTTCTGTTCTCAACATATCACATTGTATTAAGTGAATATTTTATATTTTTATTAACTTACCCTGACTAATCTCAAGGTGAGTTTTAAATAGCTAACAAGGATTGTTTCAGTACAAAGCTAAAGGAAGCAGGGAGACAAAGCCCACATCAAATATGGCAAACCTCCCTAGCAGGGAAGTTAACTAAACACATAATCTTCTTAGAGGTAATCACATTACCATTGTTTAGAGTTTTAAATTAAGATTAAGTTTCATTTCAAACATGACACATAGATGCCCTATGGAGGTCAGCTCACATCACTGTCATGGAACCTTCCAACCTCTTGTCCCTGTGAATCTGTTATAAATCATTTCTTAATGAAGGGCCACATTTTTGAGAATTTTTAGTGGATGAGATCCAAAGGGTCATGTATGGAGGTTTGTACACTTTAGAACAAGGTTTTTCCAGTCCTTAATCCAGCTACAGCCTTTTGTGCCTCCCCCAATCTTTCCAAGACTGAGACCAAGACTGTACAAAGAGCAGAAGGTGAGAAAGGATATCAGTAGCCATTTGGTGCTAATGAGCAGAATCACTTGTGCATCCATATGGGGTCTATAGATGCTAGAAATACCGTGCTTTATCAAAGTGTATCAGATCTAGGTGGCTGGCAAAACATTTTACAGAAAGGACTCTTTAGCCCTAGAAGTAATGAACAGAAGGAATAAAATTCTGATTTGAACATGTAGATCCTTTGTTAAAGATAAAGGTTTCCCCTTTGACCAGGTTGTCAGGTCACTGACTGTAGGGGCTGCTATTCATCCCTGTTAACTAAGGGCCCAAACAGACAGACCAAAATAAAGCTGCTGCTTCAAGTCACTTTGGAGGTATGCTGTTTAAACGATGCATGCGTCCTAAGAGACCGGAAGCCACGCCAAAGCCATACTCCATTCTAAGGACTGGAGCGCAGGTTTGGCACAGCTTCTGGTCTCTTAATATGCATGTGCCATTTAAATAGCATACCTCCAAAGTGACCCGATGCAGCTTTATTTTGGCCTGTCTGTTCTGGCCCTAGGCCAAAGACATGAATTGAATTTCTGGAATCATGAAAAGAAGCCCTCTGTGCTGCAAGGTTTTGTTGTATTTTTATCTGTGGATGAATCATTTTAATACCACATAAAAGGACTCTGACTATGAGTATTCCTTGCCTAATAAAACCCTATAAAATTCATGGGGTTGCCATAAGTCAACAGGCGACCTGAAGGCACATACACATGCACATTAGTCTTTCAAATTTATACGAATGGCACTCTTCGAAATGCAATATAAATCTGCTTCCCAGGCACAGATGAAAGAAATGACAAGGTTTGTATTGACTCAGTAAGTATAAAATACAAATATAAAACCCATTTGTGGTGATGATCTTGTAAGTAGTGTCAAATTCTATTTTCCTAGTCAGGCTAACATGTAAAATGTATTTGCCAGTGTGTACTGCCAAATAGAAATTATACGTAACTGGATATTTCCATTTAGGCTCAAGATCACTTTGTTCTAATTACAACTGATTTATCAGTTCACTTCAGGGAAGTCTCCAGTACACTCTAGTTACAGTACAATTGTTTTCATATTACAACAGAAAAATATGTCCTGTACGACAACATCTCTGAGATTAAAAAAAAAAAAAAGGCTATTGTTTGCCAGCAATAAACCATCTGTTTCATGCCCAAAGAGATTAGCCAATCAAAACAATGTGTTTTGAAACAAGGGAGAATGTGATTTATTATTGTATGTTAATATAATATCTCTTTCTAATAGTCTCTCAAATTGTGCATAAGTTATTAGGACAACACTTAAGAAAAACAATGTTCCATTTCATGAGCTATTGCTTACAGCAGTTCGTTTTTATTAATGCAAACCCCCATTTTCGTATATCAACAAATACAGTGATGGTGCTGACTGGGGCATTCTCAGAGTTGCACTCCCCCAAAAATAAATTTTCCAAATTCTAGCCATATGACCTATAGCAATCAATACCTAGGAAGAAGATTTTTGAGCTCTAGTCACCACTTAGTATTTTGCCAGGTTTCCACAAGGCTGCTCTGAAGAGAGCAGCCAATCCAGAAATTCTTGACCGCATACATTCTCAAATCCTCTGTTCATGTTCCACTGGAAACAATGATACAACCCTAAAATTCACAACACATTTGGCATTTTTAACTCAAAAGAAAATCTGTGGAAAGCCTGAAACTGCAATATGGGACCCACAGAATTTCCCAACAAAAAGACCATAGATGAATCTGCCCCTTTTGGTTTCTCACTCACATTTTGTCAATCTTTGGCCAAGATCCTGGGACTGGCAGCCATATTGCATATGCATAACTACAATATTTTTCCCATCCAACCACTCCAGACTCCTTTTCTGTGCTGCACCACTTACATGTCAGTTTCCTGCCTGGTGCATGCACAGCAATGGAACCACCATAGGATGGTGTGGTGATTTTTGTTGTTGTGTGGTTATTATAGAATTCTGACTTCCACAATGACCAAAAAAAACCCAAAGTGAATTAGGGGCTTATCCAGACAGGAAGAAAATTAATCCAAGTATTGAGGCTTTTCAGGGAGGGGCCTGTTGTTGTTTTGATCTTACAGGCATATTCAAGCTTTTGCAGTCAAATGCTTTTTTGAAATATCTCAGGTTTCCCTTACTACCATCCCACTTGCGTTCTTTCTCCTCCCCCTCCTATTGATCATATGCCACACCTGGACTCAGGCAATGTTTCACAAATTGCCTTTCATCAATTTCCCCTGACACTTAATGTAGTCGTTCAAGTGTTGGACTGTGACTCTGGAGATCAAGGTTCAAATGCTGGCTCAGCCATGTCAACCCACTCCATGACCTTGGGCAAGTCACACTATCTCAGACTCAATAATAATAATAATTTGTTTTATTTATATACCGCTATTCCAAAGATCATAGCGGTGAACAGCAAGCAAGCTAATTAGCAAGTAAGCTAATGACAAATATAGTAGCAATGGCAAAAGCTCCTCTGAAGAAACTTGCCAAGAAAAGCCTCAGTTTTCCAACCATAAGTTGGAAATGACATGAAGGCACACAGCAACAACAACAACAAATAGTCAAATGTTATAATGCTTTAGCAATATTACACTAGTTAAGCATTGGGATCATATTCTTTTATTACTACCATTCCTCATTTCCTCACTTGATCTTTGTTGAATTGGCTATCTTTTCTTGGCATTAGCCATCTTAGCTATCTCTGAGATATCAGAAACACACTGCCATGCAGACATTTCATTCTGAGAAATACTGGTTTAATTTAAACTGACCTGGAGAGTGGGAATAAAAAATCCTTGTAAGTACTGGGAGTTCCCTGGGAATACTTTAGGAAAACTTGGGGGAAACGTCATGTAGATCTTTTTTAAAAAAATCAGAAAGGTTGGGGACACAACCAGGGACTTTGTGGGCTTCCTAGTTCATCTTGACCCCAAGATGACATAGCCACTATTGCATGTGGTCCCTTTTGCACTAGTATATTCTTTTTTAAAAGACAGTGTACAAAAACTTTGGTATATTTACATTTTTATTTTATAGTACTCTGCCCTGAGATTGTTGCATAGAAGGTGGGATAGAAATATTTAACTAATTACAAACCCATGCCTGGACTGCAGAATATTCAACATGTAACCCCTGACATTTTTATGTAGAAGAAGTCTCAAGTTGCAGGAATCATAGAATCATAGAGTTGGAAGAGACTGCAAGGGCCATCCAGTCCAACCCCCTGCCATGCAGGAAATCTAAATCAAAGCATCCCCGACAGATGGCCATCCAGCCTCTGTTTAAAGACCTCTAAGGAAGGAGACTCCACTACACTCCGAGGGAGTGTGTTCCACTGTCGAACAGCCCTCACTGTCAGGAAGTTCCTCCTAATGTTGAGGTGGAATCTCTTTTCCTGTAGCTTGCATCCATTGCTCCGGGTCCTAGTCTCTGGAGCAGCAGAAATCAAGTTAACTCCCTCCTCAATATGATATCCCTTCAAGTATTTAAACAGGGCTATCATATCACCTCTTAACCTTCTTTTTTCCAGACTAAACATCCCCAGCTCCCTAAGTCATTCCTCATAGGGCATGGTTTCCAGACCATTCACCATTTTAGTCGCCCTCCTTTGGACACGCTCAAAGATCCTGGGGAACCACATCTAGTTACAACCACTTGGAAACTTGGAGAGGGGGGTTGAACTACAGCTCCCACAGCCATCTAGTATGGCCAACAATGTCAACTGGGAGCCTCTGAGAGTTATAGCCCTCCAAAAATATGTCTTCCATGCTGAGAAAAAAGCCAGACCATGGCAGACTCGAAGCTTTGTTTCAAAACCAAACCAAATCTTTGTCCCTGTGATTTGAAAACCTTGTCCAGTTTATTCAATACTGTACTAGTATCAGAGTCGCTGATGTGAGAGAATATTTGCAGTTCAGCCTTTTAAATCTGCCATACAGTAACTATCTAACAATTGCTCCAGTGAAATCAGAAAAAGCAGATTTCCTCTCTACCTTAAAAAATGAAGCACTCCTAAGGGTTTACAAACAAAATGATGACTTTAGAATCTAAACCCCATTCATAGTGTTATGCACTGCCACAAGTACATAATCCTTTCTGCAGGCAAAAAGACTGTCAATAGGCTGCTTCATAAAATAATGAATGTTTGCAGTAATAATTTCATGGGTTGGCTGCAAGTTAATAGCCTTTATTTCCAGTGTATGTTCTTGAGAGGTACTTTCGTAAACAGCCTTTTATATCTAAAATATATTGCATTAACTATGCTGCTTATTTTCTGGTTTGATGAACACATCGTAGTTTAGGATTACTATGTGTACCAAAACAAGAGGGATATTGTGCAAATTTGTAGTACAGTATGTCAAAACATCTTTTTAGAAATAATCACACCAAAGTTTAGCTTGATCTCTTACCCATCTATCAACTTTGTATCCTGCCCTTCCCCCAGGTTGTTCTAGACCTCATACATGTGGCTGAATCCACAAGAATCCCTTTGAAACCAAAGCGACTTCACTTCAGTTACTTATGAAGAGTTTAACTCTCCATAATTTGTTCTTTCTTTTTTAGCAATGGGACAAAATACAGTTACTATTCGAAATGGGGCAACAAGCCTCCATAACGTTCCATCTAACTGAACTGAGTTTACAATACAGTTCAGGGAAGTGTTCCCGGGCATTACATGATTGTTATCTAATGTTAATTTGTTGTCTGCCTTATTTTATTGGATGTTAACATGTACTAATATTTATATATTTA